>NC_043751.1:1326909-1454409 GCF_902148845.1 Salarias fasciatus | reverse complement strand
CGTGTGCGTGTGCGGTGGTTCTCCAGGGTTCTCCTCCTGGTCCTGTTGTCCTGCTATCTGGCCTTCAGAGTGTGTTGTCTGGAGCAGCAGCTCAGCCTCCTGACCAGCCAGCCCCCCCTGAGCGAGAGGTACACACACACACACACACACACACACACACACACACACACACACACACACACACACACACACACACACACACACACACACACACACACACACACACACACACACACGGTGTCAGCTGAGTGTCATGTTCCAGATGTTCTCTGATCTTGGTGTCTCTGGATGTTCCAGATGTGGAGAGATGCCCTGCTGGCTGGCCAACCTGAAGACCGGAACCTGAGCCCCCCTCCCCGGGGTGAAGGTCCAGTTAGCGGGAGGAGCTGAGAGGAACTGGTTCTCTGGAGAACCGTGGTAGCAGCGTCTGGACGTCACATGACCACGAGCTCCGGCGTCTGGAGGGAAAACCCTGCTGGGTTTTAGACTCTTTTAGGCTTCATCTAGATCTGAACAAGACACTCCGTTAGACATGAAGACTAAACCACCCCCCACCCCACCCCCACATGTCTGCCTGGAGGAGGAGGAGGAGGAGGAGGAGGAAGAGAGTGGGTCTTACTGGAACCCGATCCAGACCAACTCCTCTCCTCCGTACAGCTTCCTGTTTTTTATTAGTCTGATTTTAGGCTTTTATTTTCTAATCCTCACACACTGATAGTCCGAGACTGCTGCTGGAAAAGTGACGCCGCAACAAATGAAAGGGTCAAAATGGGAAGAAAATAGTATTTTTTCTGTTTCATACATTTAGTCTGACATTTATCTTTAAAGGAATACTTCACCCAAAAAACGATTTGGCCTCATTTTCTACTCACCCTCATGCTGAGCAAAACTCTGGGGCACTTTTTTGATGTCTGAAATGCAGCTGGAGATCTGGGGGGATTTTTGTTGTCAACAAGCTTCCATATAACAGGGACCAATAGAGCCCGAAAGAAAAAGGTCCATAAAGTCCACAAAACGTGCCTATTTTCCTTCATACTGCTCGTCCGCTGTAATCCAAGAGTCCTGAGCAGGTAACGTCCATAATTAATTCGAAACGAGGTCATTTAGTACATTTTTCGAGAGTAAACAGTGCTATATCGTACTTCTGCAGTGCACGTCTGCACGCGCACCCTGAACTACGGAAGCCGCGGCAGACCAAGACAGACGCTTGGCGCTTTCAGGGAGTACTGTGCTAAATTGCATGCGTAGAAGAAGAAGTTCAGCTGTTTACACTCTGCTGTGAGCCTGACGAGGAGGAGGTTAGCGTTTCCCAAGGTAGAAAAACTTGATAAATCATTAATCAAATCAAAAACATGGTTCAATGTGTGCCTATCCTGGGTCCTTCAATCAAATGAAGCGCAGGTGCCTGGGGAGATCCCGTTCTGTGACTTTCCACAAGTTACCTGTCCAGGTCCCTGAAAGGCTAAAACTGTGGCTAGTAGCTCTTGGCAAGGATACCGGGACCGCCAACGTGGATTCGCTCAGGGTCTGTAGCGAACACTTTTCAAAGGATGAGTTCCGAATGTGTAAAGGAAGACCTTTACAAGAAGAAATCGTTTTTTGGGTGAAGTATTCCTTTAAGTTTAGGAACAAAGAGCCTCCTGTAGACCCCCCAGCAGGAGCATTATTCAGAAGACAGTGTCGTCGGTGGTCATAATGTAATGGCTGATAGCTGTCTGTACTGAATGCCATGACGTTGCGTTTTGGGATGAATACACTGCTGCAGATGTTCCAGATGTTACGGTCTGTGTGCTTTCAGCGTCGTACCAGTAGTGAGTGGGGATGAGGAGGAAAACGAGGCTCCACTCCTGGAGGGTGTGAGGAAGAACATGCAGACTGCAGGTGTTCAGACTCACACAGGTGGCCTGCAGGATCTGGTTTCATTAATAATCTTTATTTGTACAGTTGGGATCTTAAAACAGCGCTGAGGAGGAGAGAGACGGTCCAGCTGAGTTCAGTCCCCGTCCCTCCCAGACGTCCCCCCCGTCTGCGCTCCGTCTCCTGGTGTCTCCTCGCTCGTCTCTGTTCTCTGGTGTCCACTGTCTCTGGGGGGCCCTGAAGCCCCGCCCCTCCCAGCATGCATCATGCTGGACGCCAGCAGGAGGCGCACGTCGGAGTGGGGGTTGGCCACCGTGTGGCGCCGCACGCCGCCGGCCTTCTCCAGGTACGCCTCGCCCTCCTTCTCCACCAGCGGGGACAGAGAGCCGGAGTCCCAGGGGTCCGAGGAGCCGCGGTGCTGCGTGACCTTGACCTCCGGCCGATGACACGAGCCTGCTGCAAACAGGGAGAGTCTTAAGCCCCGCCCACCGGCTCCTGAGGTGAAGCTGAATAAACCTTCAGGCTCCAGACCGTATGAAAGCGTCTGATTGGTCTCTGAGGGCGCCGGGTCCTCGTCCTCAGCTTCATGAAGGAGGAAGAGTCTGCCTCATCATCCTCACCTGACAGCACGTCGTTCCTGCTGTGAATCACGTTGCTCAGATACGGAGACACGACGGCTTCCAGCAGACGCTCCAGCTGGAGGTACTCCGGACTGGGACCCCCGGACTCATGGACCCCCTGCCGGGGACAACAAGACACTCAGGACAACAAGACACTCCGGTCCCAGAGGCTGACAGAACTTCAGATCCCCGCGTCTCCAGAACATCACACAATTACGAGAGCGCCACATTTGTTGCATAGTTGGATTTTTAACTGAAGTCACAGGACTGAATAATATGTATCAAAATATTCCTTGACATACCATCTGACACCACTAGATGTCAGCGTGTGACAGCAGAAAGCTGCTGCAGCCACAGGAATCCTCCATTTGACAGAGCGAGAGAACCATTGAGGAAAAGCAATATTTAAACTACTATTATAAAACATGGGGCAGAAAAGTGACTCTCAGGGTCTTGACCTATGTGACCTATGAAACTCAGCCCTTTTCATAAGGGGTGCAAAGTTTAAGTTGAGATGCAGAAGTTGAACACATGCCAGTGAGAGGCTTTTATTCTGAAAGACAGGTGTAGCTATAGGTCACCTGGGTCAAAGTGAAAGGCCCGGGCTGAACCCGGGCGTCACCTCACCCCTGGCAGCCAGACGGAGCTTGACCATTTGTTTCTTTACAGCTTTTATTTTTTAAATCTCTGACAGACGCTCCATTCATCTCCGAATCTGACTCTGAATGAAGTAGGAGCTGGTTTCATCCTCTTCATATTCCTGTTTCTAATCAAGATTTTGGGTCAGAAATGACAAAGCCGTTCTGTGTGTTCAAATTTAACTTCATTATTTCAGCAGCGAAGTCAAAACTTGGACCAGCAGGCCAGAAGCACCAGACTCGAGGAAAAGAAGCTGAAAACAGCGTTTTGCAGACGACTTCTGAGGCACTGTGGCTGAGAACAGCACGGAAATCAGAAAGCCTGCAGCTACAAATTAATCACAAATCAGATTACTGAGAATGGCCATTTTCGGCCCACGGGCCATGTGTTTGACACTCTCTTTAATAAAAGCTACTTTAAACAAGGAACCTTTAAATTTCTACTTTGAACAACTAGCAAGTAACTACTTTTTTTTAAAGAAGCATTCAGGAACATCTTAATATTTAATGAAACAAGGCAGAAAGAACGGCTTTTCACTGTGTTTCAGCTGCAAAAGGAAATTCAAAGTTCTGGCTTGTTTCAGTAAATAGTAACAAACAGCAGCAGAGAAGAAGTGCAGCGTGAGCAGCAGATGCCGAGGCTCACCGACGCCTGCTCGTCTCCAGGATCGGCTTTACCTGCAACACCAGCAGCATCTGCAGGAAGGCCGGAGGCGGCGGGGCCGCGGCGCCCACAGCGGCCTGCAGGGGGAGCCGCAGCAGCACCAGGTTTCTGAAGGCCAGCAGAGACATCTGCCTCACAGTGAGCTCCTGACCCTGGAGGAAACACACACACACACACGCAGAGTGTCAACAGCCTCTCCACTCTGAAGGGTTCAAACATGAAGGAATTCTCGATATGAAAGGAAAACGATTCTGACTAATTTTGGCCTCTTACATGTTCAAGCTGTGTTTTTCTTTTATTTCACTTCAACAACAAACATAAATGTCAATATGAACTTTCACAAAAGCTGTGGAAGGTTGAGCAGCGTCTGACTGGCCGCCCTGACTCCGCTGATCCCGCTCCGATAGCCGGTGTGTCTACATGAACCTTCTCAGGACAGATTAAGGTCTGGGAATAACACAGCTGCGGACCTGGACCGGGTAGAAGATGGCCTGCAGGGTGGGGAGGGTCTCTGTGAAGAACCGGTTCCAGGCGTCGGTGAGGACGACCAGCTGCTCCTCACCTGACGGAGCAAAGAAATCTCCAGATGATCCAACAGCAAGAAGGAAGGACGCTAATTCTTCTTCAGTAGCAGGTTCTGTACCGCCGGACTAGTTCCAGGCCAATACCCAACCTTCCCTCCATTTCTAAAGTCCTCGAAGTTGTTGAAGTAAGCTTTGAGACCATTTATATAATGACAACCTATTAGAATCTTTTCAGTCAGGTTCCAGAGACCAGAAACCAGGTTCTAGAGCTCATCATGGACCAGAGACCAGGTTCTAGAGCTCATCACAGACCAGAGACCAGGTTCTAGAGCTCATCACAGACCAGAGACCAGGTTCTAGAGCTCATCATGGACCAGAGACCAGGTTCTAGAGCTCATCATGGACCAGAGACCAGGTTCTAGAGCTCATCACAGACCAGAGACCAGGTTCTAGAGCTCATCACAGACCAGAGACCAGGTTCTAGAGCTCATCACAGACCAGAGACAGCTCTGGTCTAAGTCACTAATGATCTTCTCATGGCCTCAGATAAAGGACTGGTCTCTGTTCTGTTAGATCTCATTGGTCCTATTGATCAGAACCTTGTCCTACAGAGACTGAAACATAATCTGGATTAAAGTTTCAGCATTAATCTGGTCTGGATCAGTTTTATCAGACCGGTTCCTCCACGTTTTGTTTCCTGGTTGAAAGTGTGAACCTATAAACACTGACCATCATCTCTGCTGTGGAGGAGAATCTGGTCCAAGACTCCAGAAAGGCCTCGAGTCAGCAGCTGGTTCTGCAACAGCAACACAGCAGACAACACATCAAATACGATTCACACGACAAAAACAGCTGAAAGTCTCATTTATGCTGAAATCAGGTGAAAATGAGCGTCAGTCCTTACAGCAGCTTCACACTGAACTCAAACCGAATGCTATCCTGGGGTTTGGGTCTGAACCCTTATTTCTGTCAGTCTGACTGGAGGAGATCAGACTGGTTCATTCACTACACCCCATTCAGTCAGCAGGTCAATCCCATGATGCTTTGTGGCATGATCCCACATCCAGCCTCAGCAGGAAGTCCTGGAGATGATTTGTTAGCTTGTTGTGTTTCTTCAGGAAGTGAAACACAAAGGATCTTTCTCCTGGTTCAGGGTCTGACCAGGATTCACTGCTGGAGCACAGCAGACCCCCAGAAGGTCCAGGTTCAGGCCCCAGCTGGGCCTTTCTGTGGTACAGGATAGGTTTCATGACAGGTGGGCTCAGTTCAGAACAGGTTCTGGTTCTGAAAGACACTTGAACAGCTGCAGGTTCTTGACTGAGGCCCGGGACTCTGAGGTTCTCCTTCAGAGCCGTGCAGCAGGCCTACCTGGAAGTAGTCGCTGATGAAGGAGCCCATCTCGGTCTTCAGAAGCCACCTGTACACAGGAAGAGACAGTCTGGACCATCAGCCGGCTCGTCTCACCGCGTCATGTAACTGAACCGGAAACTCTCAGCTCGTCCTTTTAACCGTTTTACAGCCGAGTTGCGGCTTTTAAACGTGAATGAACGTGACTCTGTGCTGCTGGTCCGTTACGTCAGGAGGCAGAGGAGGGGTCACCTGATGCTCTCGTTGAGGCTGTAGAGCTCGTTGTTCTGCAGAGCTTTTCCCTGGAAGACCCTGATCACAGCCGACTGGACCCTGAGAGAAACAACAAGCTCCGGTCAGCTCGGACCATCCTCCAGGGGATCATGACCTTCATCAGAATATGGTGGGTTCTGGAACATTTTCTAATGAAGCTGCTGGACAGCCGGAGAACCCCGACAGCTCCGAGCTTCCTTCCTTCCTCTCTCCGATGCTTCACTGTCGGATATGAGGAACACACACTCCACTGCGAGCAGAACGCTGCCGGCTGACTCCGGATCTGCTGGAGTGCCATCAGGCTTACAAAGGGACTGTGTACAGGGACCATGATCTGATAACATGTCTGTCAGTCTGAAATCAATCAGCTCATGTTTTACAAACCACAGGACTCTTCCAGTCATCCAAAGTTACTTCATTCATTCATTCATTCATTCATTCATTCATTCATCTGAGGTCAGAGAAGGTCACATCCACAGATTTACTGTGAAAAGTCGTTGGGATCCAACAGCAGGAGAAACACTTCCGGTGGTGTGGCAGCTACAGGCGTTCTCTTTGACTGAGATGAGGGTTGGGTCTTTATATCTTCTTTTATACCTCTATTTAGAATTCTGAACCTTGAGTTGAAGTGGTTTTAAAGAGCGCTCACCCCTGCTTCACTGACTCCAAGCAGAAAAAGCTTCTTGTTGCTTTTTTCCTGCGACCACTGGCATTTTATTGTGAAGTGAGTGACTCAGCGGGAGCAGAGGATGTGACCCTGCTGCCATCTCTGCTTCCTCCTAAACATCCTGCCGGGCGCTGCGGAGAGCAGGAAACAGCCGCCGGCCCGGCACGCCTCCAGCACCCTGGAAACACGCTGCCGGCGGCGGGCCGGGCAAGATTTTCAACCAAAGAGGATCCAACTGTCCAACAAGATGAACGATTCGTTTCAACAAAAACTTTACGCGTGGGAGAAGAGTACCGTGTTAGTCAAACACACTGCAATGCTGAGTTTTGTGATGTTGTGATAAATCTGGAAGAATTCTATGATAATATGATGATAAGTATCTGATGCTGAAGTCTTTGACGTTGACGTGACGCCTGTGCCTGGTTTAGTTTTTCATTCAGTGACGTGCCGGGCACTTGTTGGGAGCGAGACGAGTGTTTTCTTAAACAGTACATCTGTGGAAAGATTTATTAACCTTCACGTAAAAACGATCAGTTCATATTAAAAGTTTGGATGTTTTGATTGAAAACATTCAGTCTTGGCGAAGATTAAACCTTTCTAAAGAGAATACTTCCACATAGTTTTAACACTTTTAATTTACCTCTGTTCAGAAAACACTGGAATCAAAGCATCAACCCACACCAAGTGAAGCGCTTTGGCCCCAGTACTGGACCACAGCTGGACCTGGGCTTCCAGAGCGTTCCAGACTGCAGTCTGAGTTTCCTGGCCTGGTCTGGACGTGTCAGACGCTGCTGTACCGTGTGCTAAAGCTGAGAACGCAGATCAGACCGTGAGAACGAGTGTTGCCTCATGAACACTTTCACCGCAAGAAACCTCTGGTGCACATCTCTGTGCAGTTTGCATGTTCTTTCTGTGCCTTTCCGACTATGGGGTTCTCTCATAATCCAGAGGCCATGGTGAAGCAGTGTGTGAGTGCGATGCAGGAAAGGAGAACGCTCCAAAGTGCTCGTTAAGCTAGCGGAAGCTGACCTGTTCCACACGGTGGCGTTGGAGATCTGCAGGCCGGGCGTGCTGGCGTGGAACCGCGCCAGGTCGGACAGAACCGGAGAACTCATGAAGCGAGGCCTGGGGCGGCGGAACGACCCCATCATGCCCCCCGACTGCTGTGGGAAGAAGCGGTGCAAAATGAGCAGGGAACTCCACGGAACACCCCGGAACACCCCGGTGGCGTCCGCAGACGGCGCTCGGCCAGCATTCTGACTCCGAGTTCTCCAGAACTCATAAATCCTGGAAGAAATAGTCCTGGATAGTTAGGACACAGCATGGCCTCAGTAATGCTTCAGATCCTCCAGGATCTGGTGAAATCCAGACTGCGTCACTCAACGCTTCCTTCAGCTGCTTGAACCGAGCGGCGAGTCTGAACCAAACCACGGGCGAAGGGAGCAGTTTTCCACCAGCTTGGCATGAATCATGTCTTTCCAGCGCTAAGCCCTCCTCACCTGGATTAATACGGCGTGCTGGCTCTTTTCCACAGACACTGCTTCTCATTTCTAAGAATAGAGCGTGGCATGACTCCTGTACTGCGCCCTGACCGCCACTCTCGCCTTACAGCATGAACATCAGAAATCTGACTCGGAGCCTGGGGACTTTACAAGGTTCACTACTGCTAGTGAGGGTTTCCTCTCAAAGCGCACCGACGTTTGAGGCTAGGTCTATGAATTTCTCACCATTATGAATGAGAACGTGTCCCTCTTGGTCCAGCAGTGATGGACGGTGTCTTTACCCAGAGCCAGCTGGGACTGGGGACGTTTCGGTCCCTGTAACGGGCAGCAGGCGGCTCCTGCATCCCACTGCGGACCCGACCAGGGGAACGCCAGCGAAGACCGGCTCTCAGTGGACGACTGGAGCTGACGGCACCGATGACCAGCTGCCGTCCTGGTTACAACCGCGGTTTAGCTCCCCCACACTGCAGACCGAGACGGAACGGCGACAGCAGCGGGTGTTTTACACGACCCTGTTTCCTCAACCAGCAAAAAACCACAAGCACAAAGTAAAGTCTAAAGAACGACTGCAGGTATCCAGCTAGCAAAAACAAGACAAAAAAAAATAAGTCAGAAGGACAAGAAGAGAACTGAAATGTCAAGTGAGAAAAAAATCCAAACTGATCCAGTTTCAGTTTCACAACAATAAAACCGAAAAACACCGTTTCAGCCTCTGCTTCTGCTGCTCAGAGAATTCATTACATCTGGATCAAAGCCTTCATCGACTGGATCAAGAAGACAGACCACAGCAGTGACGTACGTGGACGGGTCCCTGCAGAGGTCAGAGGTCAGAGGTCAGGGACACTCCTGAGGATTTCTACGTCCTTCCTGGACTCAGCGATGTTTTTCTGAAGGGGGGTCCGGACCACCAGGATCAGGGTGAAGGGACTGATGAAGGCTCAGCTTCACTCTGGGTCGACGTCTCGCCCTGAGAGGCCGAGGCTGAGCGAGCTGACCTCTACAGCGCCGACCCCCGCAGGACAGTCGGCTCTGGACGACGAACATCCACTGATACTCTGATATTTCGTCCTCCAGAGCAGCAGAGACGCTTCAACTCAGGAGACGGACGCCGAGGCCGCCGCTTGTTTTCCCTCAAAGACAGAGACAGAAATGAAAGACTTGCTTTCTGAGGTGTGAAAGTAAAGCGAGGCTGACACTTCTCACACATCGAGAGTGGAAGTGTGTGTGTGTGTGTGAGACACACCCAACGCAGCAACATGTGGTTGAAGCTGAACTTTAGACGCAGCTGCCGGCATCCAGAATGGAGAGAGGGTTGACAGACGCGCCGAGCCTTCACAAGACGCTCACACGGCGGTTTAGAATTCATCCTGTCTTATTCTTCCATGAAGCCTAAAATCAACCAGTTTCAGTTCCTTTTCCTTCTTAAACCGGTGAAGACCGTCCTGAGCTCATTTCACATCCTCACTAGAGACAGACAGACCCTGAGGAGCCTGTTCTTCCTGACGGTGAGAAAACGCCACCAGACCACGTACCTGCGTCCCGCGGACGGCTGGAAGCAGTCTGCAGACGGGAGGCCCTCCTGACGGCGCCTCTGCTCAGGTTCTGCTTCCTGTTGATGGCTGCTGCAGCCGAGCATCTTTCACAGGATCTGATTCATTTAGAAACACGGTCGCACTCTGCACCACAGCTTCCTGTGCGACGAGGCTGACCCGCCACGGCGTTCTGCGCTGGCGGGCTTCTCTCATAACCCCCTTCACAACACGGCAACAGCGAAGGTTCACCCAGCAGCGGCGCTCACTTTTATCCTATGGCAGAAAGAATGGAATCGCTCACTGAGATCAGAATCCAAACGTTCAACGGAGAGACTGAAGTCAGTCAGCCAAGCTAAGAACATTTAGGAGGGCGGAGGAGCTTCATGAGTCAGACGACCAAGAGGCCGAACTCAGACGGAGCCGGGAAATTCACCTCCAGTCCCGCGTTCAGCGGACAGGAAACGGCCTCCTCGCCGTCTGCTCTCGGAGACAGACCAGGTGTTGCAGTACCACTGGCAGCCATGGGGCGGCAGCGCCGAGCAGCTGGTGGTCTGAGTGGAGAACCCTCGCTCCAGTGAACTGAGGTACGGCTGTAGCGACGTCTACTCCCACTGAGGAGCAGGTATGGTGTTCATGTGGAGCTGAAACGAGGCCTGAAGGACCTGCAGAGGTCAGAGGTCAGACTGCAGCACTGAGACGGCGTTAAACCGGCCACTCCACGAGCCGACCGTCCAGTCAGCGCAGCACTTCCTGCTGGTCTCTGCTTCCTCTTCCAGCCGTCCTGACCGAGGCGTCGCTGAGCGCCGAGCGGCCCGGCCTCAGCTGAACCCTGAGACGCCACAGGGGTTAAAGGTCGCCACCAACGCAGCCTGAAGTCCGCTCATGAACCCACCACCGGCCAGAGAAGCCAGAATACAGGATCAATCCGGCGCGCCCTGCTCCAGCAGCGCTGTGTGTCCGACGCTGCTCTGCCAACTCAAACCGAGACGTGAAGGCACAGCGCAGATGTTTCCGTGTTCAGAGGAAACTCCGTCACGACCCCCCCTCCGGTCCCACTCTGATCAATAACCTCTGCTTTTCCTTGTTTTGGCGGTACTCTCAGACGTGGCAATGCATGATGGACTATGTGCACAGGTGGAGAGTAATTCTAATAAAATGAGGTAACTGGAGGGAAGATTCTGAAAGCAAAATCAAAGCTGGTGGCAACAAGCTGGAGTCAGACTCACCAAGCACCAGAAACTGCTTCCAAATCAGGCTGTGACTCTGGCTCCAAACTAAATCCTGAGTTTTTTTACTTTTTTCACTGAAAACTCAATTTTCCAAAGCAAGAGTTCTGTTTCGTGAAACAAAAAAAGGCAGCAGAGTAGATAGAAAGGCCATCCGTTGCTCAGCCCTACTGAAAAACAACCAAGACAGTTTCTGGATAAAGCTTCAGTTCTGTGTACAACAACACCAACAGAAGGCATTGTGGGTAAAAAACAGTGAGTGAACGTTGAAGTCTCCGTATTGACTCCCCGACCCGTCGCCATCCAGATCAATACCCCCACACACTCGGCAACAACACACACTAGAATCACAACCCCGGATCGTTACCTTGGTCTTAAAATCCCAGCAAATCCTCCGGAGGGGTCAGCAGCTCATGACCCCGGCGCTCCGAGGAGCTCAGTCAGCCCGGAGCGGCTCTCTGCATGGAGTTAGAGGGCTTAGTGGCTTTAACACACACACACACACACACACACACACACACATTAAGGAATTTAAAGCGGCTCAGTACAACCTGAACGTAGTGGAAGGCCTCTGAGCACCAACCGCCACAGTCCAAACAAGACCTGCCGCTCCACCCAGGACGGATGTGTGTGTGTGTGTGTGTGTGTGTGTGTGTGTGTGTGTGTGTGTGTCTAACTCCAACGCCCCCAAACTACAGCCTAACTGATCAACTACTGGAGTGTCCTCCGCCTTTCCCGACAGTGCTCCAGGTGAGGGTGTAGCTCCATGTGGGTGCAGCGGGGCAGACCTGGGGTTTTCCCTGGACTCATCGGTTTTCTGAGACAGAACACCACCCGAACACACCTGAACGCACCTGAACACACCTGAACACACCTGAACGCACCTGAACGCCTGAGCGCCACAGCGCCCCCTGCACCCGGACTGGGTGAACTGCTGAAAGCCTCTGCTGATCCCCGTTTCGGGAGAATCGCAGCAGAACCCAGATCTGCTCACTCGCGACATGAACGCGCACAGCTGCACAAACTCCGGAGCACTGAGAGGGGTCCACGTGCACTTCCAGCACCACCGTGCACGTCCCGGGGCGCGCGCAGGATGTGCGGACTCACCTCGGCACACTTCTCCCTCCGCTTCTGTGCGCGCAAACTACTTCGCCCGGGGAGCAGACGCACGCGCGGGGGCTTCACGCGGACGAGGCTCCACGGTTCCGCACGCAGGAAAAACACCGCAAGGCTCCTCACGCAAAGAGGACGAGGCGCCACTTCCTCCGGCCGGCAGCCGTCCTCCCCGCACGCACACGCTCCGCGCTCCATTCTCAAGGAGCCGCGGTGTAACGAGAAAAAGTGACCGCGGGGCAGAACGGTCCACCGGCCGCGGGAGCGCGCTCGTGGGGTTTCACCCAAAGTTTGTCTGCTTCTCAAAATTCTTAAATAACCACAACATAGAAGAGGCCAGACTGTTCTTCTGATCCGCTGAAACCACTCCCCTCACTGCCGCTGAGTTACTGCTGCATTAAATAACAAATATACTCTCTAAGTTTCATGTTGCTCTGTAAAAACTGTAGAACTGTTCTCTCTGAAAACGCTTCCAGTAGGGATGTTTTTTCAAGATAAGAAAGACTTTAGAAAATAAAATAAATCAAAGGGACACAGTTAGTCGGCACCTCAAGATGATAAAGTTTTTTTTTAAGAGAAACACATAAATTACAACAGACAACCGGTCCGTCGATCAAAATAGATAAATGTAAATGAATCATAACTACAAAATTAAAACAAAGCAATACAATCCTTACAAATGTTTTAAAAAGCCCTAGGTTCATCTAAATATTAAAAGATTCATATATTTTTTTTAAAAAATCTCAGAAACAAAAAAAATATCAATGTCATTTCAAATTCAATCATCAGGATCACAATTTTGCACTGTGTGTGCACTAAACATTCAAAAGCTTGAAGCGAACGTGTCAGTAAATATGCAATCTCCTGCTGTATTACCTTCAGTCCACCAGAGGGCGCAGGACGCCCCTCCTGCTGTATTACCTTCAGGCCACCAGAGGGCGCAGGACGCCCCTCCTGCTGTATTACCTTCAGTCCACCAGAGGGCGCAGGACGCCCCTCCTGCTGTATTACCTTCTGTCCACCAGAGGGCGCAGGACGCCCCTCCTGCTGTATTACCTTCAGTCCACCAGAGGGCGCAGGACGCCCCTCCTGCTGTATTACCTTCTGTCCACCAGAGGACGCAGGACGCCCCTCCTGCTGTATTACCTTCAGTCCACCAGAGGGCGCCGATCGCCGCTCCTGCTGTTATATTACCCTCAGACCACCAGAGGGCGCAGGACGCCGCTCCGCCGCTGCCAGCCGCTGATGAGGCAGTGATGGCGGAGGAGGTTCTTCCCGGCGGTCCGCAGCGGGCTCCATCTGACCCAGACATCCCTCCGGCTCGTCTCCTCTCACGGTCTGTACTTCTTCCTCGCCGGTCGCGGCCGCTTCCCGCTGGACAGCCTCTCTGCTCGGCTGTAGCAGCCAGTAAACACTGAGCCATGCCTGGAGGATGGATTGAAGAGAATAATGATGTCTGAATATCCTCCAGGCTCCGGGAGCTCAGTGACACCGAGCAGGGTGCGGTCGATGAGGGTTCCCTCCAGTTTGTGCTCATGCTCTGAAAATTCAACATGACACATTCAAATATGGAAATAAGCCTGAGATATTAATTTGAAAAATAAAATAATCATCATGTAATCATATGATTAGAAAGATAACACAACATTATTGGTTTGTAATGATATTTCATAATTTGCTGATGGATGAATACAAGTCCGTTAAAAAAAGACTATTACTTTTTTCCTTCCTTCAGTTTTTTCTTGGTTGTCTTTGGTCTTTCTTCTTTTGTTTTTTGTTTGTCTTTCCTTCAGTTTTTCTTTATTTCCCTTTGTTATAAATTCTTTATTTTTTCCTCTATCTCCACAATAATGAGTTACAGATGTCAAAGTCCAGACGTGGAGATCACTGATAAATCCTGCTGCTCTCATTAAAATAATTCATGTTCCTCCATATTTCGAGCGTATGGTGTCATTTGAGCTGGTGAGCTGTGGCAGTGGCAGAGCTTCCTCCTGTCTCACGTCCCATGTCCATCTGTCTGTCCTCTGCTGTCCACAGGCACGAGACGCTGACAGAGAAGATGTGAAGACGGCTGAGGTGAGTTTCTTCTTCCCCGGATTCATTCATCTCCTCGTTCCTCTTCCTGGAGGAACGTTTGGGTTTTTATCCACGTCTTGTGTAGAAAAGTGAAATCTGCTGTGAAGGAATCGTCTTCGATAGAGAGAAGTCAGGACGTCCAGCCTGTGAGCTCGAAATGTCATTTTTATTTTAGGGTAACAAAAAAATGAGTTGATCATGTGACCTCGGTCTGCTGTTCCCTCCAGATGAGGACGTCCTCCGCTCAGCGGCAGCGCCTCCTGCTGGAGGCGGAGGGGGCGGGGCAGGTGGCGGTGGAGGCGGAGGAGGAGGGGGGGGCGCTGTGGTTCGTCCCGGACTGCTGCGGCGTGCTGTGCGCCGCCGTCACCTGGCTGCTGGTGCTCTTCGCCGTCTTCGTGGTGACCTTCGTGCTGCTGCTGCCCTCCGGCGGCTCCGTGCACGCCGCCGTGCACGGCCTGGGCTTCAACGGCCTGGCGGCGCTGGCGCTGGCGGCGCACCTGCGCACCATGCTGACCGACCCGGTGACCGCTCCGCCACACACACACTGCTCCGTCACACACCGCTCCTTCACACACACACACCGCTTCGTCACAGACCGCTATATCACACACTGCTCCGTCACACACTGCTACACACACTGCTCCGTTTTCACCTCCTCTCTTCACCTCCTCCCTCAAATTTACTCTTTTTTAGTTTTTTCTTTTTCCCCTCTTCTTGCTCTTCATCTGTTTTCTTTACTTTTTGTTTCATCTCTTCATTTTTTCCATATTTTCCTTTTTTCACTTGTTTATTGACAGTCTCCTTGTCCTTCAGTTTGTCTTTCTGTCCTTCTCGTCCTCCATGTCTCCCGCCGTTTCAGTCTCTCCGTCGTGTCTCGCTGCGCTGCAGGGCGCCGTTCCTCGGGGAAACGCCGCCCGGCGTCACGGGACCGACCTGCAGCTCCTCCCGGGTCAGGAGCTCTCCAAGTGCTCCAAGTGCTGCAGCATCAAACCCCACCGAGCCCACCACTGCAGGTGGGAGGCTCCGCCTCACACACACACACACACACACACACACTCAGCAGTGACTGTGCTCTGTGCTCCCTGAGCAGCATCTGCCAGCGCTGCATCCGCAGGATGGACCACCACTGTCCCTGGGTCAACAACTGCGTGGGCGAGAGGAACCAGCGCTTCTTCGTCCTCTTCACCGTCAGTGTGACACGAGCCTCCTCTCCATCAGCCGCACACCCACACACACTCTTATTCACACTGCAGAAGCTTCAGTCTGGGTTTGCTTTGTTCGAGCAGCTGGTTTCCTGTTTGACTGAACTCTTGTCTGTTAGCAGAGAAACAGCTGATTCCTCCTGAACTCACTCAGTCCTGACCACACCTTTCTGTCATTAGCATTAGCACTGTCTCCATCCACAGTGGCAGTGATTAGCATTAGCATGGATCTCCATCCACAGTAGCAGTGATTAGCATTAGCATCCCTTCAGAGCTGGTCCTCCCTCTGACGGAGCTCCTGCGCTGTGTCCAGATGTACGTGTCCATCCTGTCGGGCCACGCTCTGGCTCTGTGTGGATACCACTTCATCTCCTGCGTCCGGCTGCAGTGGACAGGTGAGTCCGAGTGCTGTCTCCGCCCGCCTCCACCTGCCTCCTCCCTCCTCCGCCCGGCTCCTCCCTCCTCCGCCCGGCTCCTCCCTCCTCTCACTCTCGCTGGTTTTCTGTCGTCAGAGTGCAGCGACTTCTCTCCTCCTGTGACCATCTTACTGATGATCTTCCTCTGCATGGAGAGCCTCCTCTTCCTCACCTTCACCGCCGTGATGTTCAGCACTCAGCTTCACTCCATCTGCAGCTCCGCCGCGGTGAGGAACAGCTGGAGGCCTCCACCTCCACCCTCCACCTCCTCCCTCCATCCTCCACCCTCAGGGCTCCACACACATCCAGTCTCAGGGTGATCAGCGGCGACACATGGTGTTTGATCATGTTTTTGGTGTGTGTGTGTGTGTGTGTGTGTGTGTGTGTCCAGGGGGATGCTGGAGGCCGGTGGGCGGGGCTTAGCTCGGTGTTCGGAGGACCGCCCTCCCTGCTCTGGATCAGCCCCTTCGCTGGACTCAAGCTGCCTCTGTTTCCATGGAAACGCCCTCGGAGGGGCGGAGCCGAGTTCTCGGTGTGACGAGGCGCCAGGAGAGACTCTCTGATCACATTACTGAAGCAACGCAGATGATGTCGTGAATTTTTCTTTGTAGATTCACTGAGGATGAATCACACTGAGCTCTGAGGTTCTCCGGAGAACACGAACAGAGAACCCTCCTGGCGTGACCGTTCCTTCTTGGTTGCTCAGCAGTGAAGCCCGTGGAGTGTGTGTGTGTGTGTGTGTGTGTGTGTGTGCTGCTGACTCCTTCCGGTCTGATCTGGTTTTCCTCCTCCACTCCCGGAGCCTCAGAGAACCTTGGCTTGTTCCGTGTCGACCTCTGGCCTGGATCAGGTTCCTCCTCTGGGGGTGGGGGTTGGGGTGGGGGTTGGGGTGGGGGCAGGTGTTTATCTGCCCCGCCGGCTCCAGCTGCCCCTGCAGCAGGTTTTCCCAGCGCTGACGTGGAGGTTAAGCCGCTGTGGTCAGTGCGGGCGGCCACTTCAGTAAAGCAGAGGAAGAAGAAGAGGAAGGTTCTGCGTTCTCCAGACATGTTGGAGCTCCTGTGTTTGTGCCTGCTGGTCCTGTGGAGCCCGGCGGAGGGGGGGGCCCCTGACCGACCCCCACCCCAACATCACGGACCAGGAGCTGTTCTGGGGCTCCGACCAGTACGAGTTCTCCGTGGTGATCCCCGCCAAAGGCCTGGAGTGCTTCTGGCACTTCGCCCACCTCGGAGAGAAGTTCTACCTCAGCTACATGGTGAGGGGGGGGCTTGACCTCTGACCCCAGGGATCTTCTGCTTCCTGTGGGCTTCCAGGTTGAGGTGCAGGAAGAGCTGGGCAGATTCGGGTCGAGAGAAAGAGCACTGTTAGAGACCAGCTCTTTATGTTTTTATGGTTTTTCATTTAGTTGTTTCTACCTAGTTTGGTCATTTTGTCTATTTTCCTTTTTCCTCTCGAACGTTTCTTGGTTTGTGTTGGAGTTTTGTTTTTGAAGCGACCTGTGGCTCGGTGACAGAGGAGTCCGTCCGGCTGAGTGCTGCTCCTCTTGCTCCGGATTTAGATTTTTATTGGTTGTTTGTGCTTTTTGTGGATCAATCAGGTGAAGCGAAAACACAGCCTGTCACAGCTCCAGGTTGTTTTGTTCCATTTTTTCACACTTTCCACACAATAAACGTGCACCACAGAGCTCTCCTCTCTTCCTCCGCTCTCAATCGGACTGTTTGAGCTGCAGTGAGGGCAGCGCCATGAGCTCCTGAAGGCCTGCAGGCCGAAACCAGGTGAAGCAGGAGCTGGCTTCACCGTGGGTCCACAGCGTTCCCATCATCCCGCTGGTCAGGTCGGTGACGAGGCGGCGGCGGCGGCTGAACCTGAAGCGTGTGTGTGCAGGTGCAGTGGGTGACCGGCGTCGTCCACGACAGACACCTGACCGTCACCATCAACGCCCCCAGCGGCCTGCTGCTCA
This sequence comes from Salarias fasciatus, assembly GCF_902148845.1. Lineage (NCBI taxonomy): Eukaryota > Metazoa > Chordata > Actinopteri > Blenniiformes > Blenniidae > Salarias > Salarias fasciatus. The sequence goes on along the minus strand of NC_043751.1, from coordinate 1,436,795 downwards.
CCAACATCGGCGACGCCCTGGGGCAGGCCGACTTCGAGGCGTCGGAGACCGGTACGCCAGCCTCCGCTCTGCCTCTCCTGTTCTCCGTCTCATTGAACGTTTAGCTTTCTCTCTTCATTGGGCGAGTTCTCTCGTGGATCAGCGCTTCGAGGGATCAATAAACCATTTGTTTTAGGAAAAGCTGCACATGCAACAATTAACGCAGCTGTTTGGCTGCTGGTGGGACTGAAGGGGTTCTGTACCAGGTGTGACCACTAGATGTCACCGTTTGACAGCAGAAAAGCCTCCGTCGAAATTTAACTGGCAGAGCAAGAAAAACATTAAGAGCAGAATCTAAATAAAATACAGAAACAGGGAAGAGAAAAAGAGTTCAGAGTGAGAAACCTGACTGAGGAAAGGAGAAACTGTCACCGTGATGAAGAAAATAAGGAGTTCACCTCCTCGTTTCACCAAATTCATTGAGGGCCCAGTTGTTGTCATGCGTTATTTTTTTCCACTTTCTAAAGGTCCCCGTTTTATTTCATCCCTGTTTGCACAGTCTGGGTTCATGCTGCTGCTCAGCAGTTACTACTTCAGTAGTCTGAAGTCCAGGTACTCTTATTTTGAAAGCTAAACTTCTATTTTGACTTGAGTGACATCACACATAATATGACCTTTTTAACCTTATTCATATAAAATCTGAAATATAAGATCATTTTGGTTCAGTTTCACGCTTTCAAACAGGTTTTCATAAAAATTAATCAATACAAATAAATTGCTATTTGTGCTTCTTTGTTTACAATGACGAGAAAAGTCAAGCACAGGACTGAAAATGTCTTTAATGGGTGGTGAAATACGTCCTGAGGCGTTGAATCAGGCTGAGCGTGGAGCCGGTCAGAGGACGGTGACGGTCCTTCTGTCCCTGCAGGTTTCTATCAGATGTGTTTCAGTAACTTCCACAACCGCTTCGGCTCGCTGCAAGTCTTCCTGAGCTTCGGCGTTTACTACGAGGACGACCAGGACAAACCCAGGGGGACGGAGCAGAGGGACAAGGAGCTGAACGACACGCTGAGCGTCATCGAGGTGCACGCGCACACACACACACACACACACACACACACAGGCATGCTCCGTGACCCAGAGAACCACGTTTTGTGTGGTTCAGTGGGGAGAGTGGTCATCTCACAATTGGGAGGTTGTTAGTTCGATTCCTGTCTCTGCATGTCGAAGTGTCCTTGGGCCAGACACTGAACCCTAGTGGACGGACCGAGCGCCTTGCATGGCGGCCGCCTCCACGTGTGTGTGAATGGGTGAATGTGATGCTGCAGTGTGAAGCGCTTTGGGCTCTGTTAATGCAGAGTTAAAGCGCTATATAAGTGTAGAACATTTACCACAACGACAAATAAATCTCACCTGGAGCCACATTTTCAGCAGCTTCACTCTTTTTTAATGCTTTTAAAGGGCCCTTTAAAGTTTTGGTAACACTTCATTTGAAGCCCCCCTGTATAACACATTGTAAGTACATTCATAAAGCATTCTAATGCCATTATAACACGTGTAGCTATAGTTATAAACATTCATAGATGGTCACAATGCCAGGACCAAACCCTAACCCTATGCTGTATAGTGGGTTATAAAGCATTGTGATCATGTATGAGTATTTATAACTACTTATAATGTGCTATACCGGGTGCTTCAAGTAAAGTGTTACCAAAGTTTCAGTTACTTTGACTGATTTTTCTTTCACACTGTTTCTTGAGGATTTGTTGGTTTTTACCATTTTCTTCAAAGCTATTTACATATTGTTGTTTCTATTTGACCTTTTTTAATGTTTTAAACTGTTTTTTCAAGTCATTCAACTAATTTTACCTGTAATTTTTCCGTAACAAAATCATTTTTAGCAAACTTAGTAGGGTTCGAGTTTAAGGTTTTTTCTAACCAGTCCAGACCTTTCTACCTATTTCTCCTAACTGAGCTGTTTTACGTCTTTATCCTTTTTTTTTTTGCTAAGAGATACCTGGAACCTCCTGAAAGACAGCCTGATGTGTAAATAAGATGAAGACAGGTTCATTTAGGCGTGATTCCTGCTTCAGGAGGTCGGTGCTGCAGGCGATGAAGACTTGTTGTGTGTTTGAACGCAGAGCGCCACCCACAGAGTGGAGGCCTCCGTCTTCCACATGTTCCGCTACTACAGCTTCGGCCGCATGAGGAAGAGCGCCGACTACTACATGCTGCGGTCCAACTCGCGCTACGTCAGCCACTGGTCGCTGGCGCTCACCCTCCTCATCGTCACGTCCGGCTACCTGCAGCTGGCCTTCCTCAAGAGCCTCTTCACCAGCAAGGCCGGCACGGGCGAGGACAAGCCCCGCTGCTGAGGACAGGCCCCGCCCCCGAGGACAAGCCCCGCCCACGAGGACAGGCCCCGCCCGCGAGGACAAGCCCCACCCCTGAGAGGACAACCCCCTGCTGAGAGGCGGTGCCGCTCCATCTCCACTCTCTTTGAACCGTCTCGTGTTTGTTCCTTTTCTTCACACTACATGAATAAAAATCAGGCTATTTGATGATGTTCGGTTTTTCTCACTGCTCACACACACACACACACATACACACACCAAACATTTTCATGAATTTATAAGTAAAAATGTTCTTCTTAACCTTCCACAGGTCCAGAAAATGTAACAGCGGTGGTCAAAATGAACTTAAACTCAGTGAAACCTCATGATTTGAGAGAGTGTTCAGCTGTGGCTCTGTGCTCAATGGAAAGGAAAATGTTTCACTTCATGCTACTTTCATTTCATTATAAGAGAAATGAGTCAGAAAAAAACAGTAATTTCTTTGTAAATTCTTGTGTCTAACTTTAATTGAGCAGGAGGAGCTAAAAAAAAACCTCTGTCGTCCACAAATATGACATTACTACACAATAAAACATCTACACACTCCACTCATATCCTGGAGCATGGGTTTTAAATCACTGATGGTGAAACCTTCCAGTGATGATCCACAGCAGGAAACCAGCAGTCATGGAGGGTGAGGCCGAGCGATCTCTACTTCTATCATCCTGAGGGAGCAAAGCTTTGACTTCAGTGCTGATCTTCGGCGGCGGTCAGGAACGTAAGAACCCAGGATGTAGTTGTGTCGTCTTCCTGCTTGTTCTGACGTTCTGCTGCGCGTCTGAAGGAAAAGAGGAACTGAGAGTTCTACTGCAGACGGAGCGTTTGTTTGACTTCACCCTATAAAAACTGAACTGCTGGAGAAAAACTCCTGGACAGCCTCAGATCAGCTGCAGTCTCTGATCTTTCATTAAAATACCTTCTTTTTTCTTTTAGCTGATTTGAGTTGCTCTCGGTCTGATTCTGTGACTTTTAGACATTTAGGTATCTTTTCTGCCATATCTGTTTCTGAATTGAAGCCGTCAGTGAGCAGATGTGGCCGGGGCTTGTCACTGAAACCTTTCCCTCACCATCAATGTTGCTTTATGCTGCTTCCACAAAGATGAATCAAAGAACATGAAAGTATAGAGGAGTCACGTTTCTTTACAGCTCAATGTTTTCAGCTGAAATCTCTTCCCGGTCCAGGACAGAGTTCAGCCACACTGTGGACACAGACATGGAGTGAAGGGAAGCTCTGAAACAGGACTGTGAACCTTTATCTGAAGAGTACTGGTGTACTGAGTAAGAGGATGGCGTGACTCCGACCCGTCCGACCTGTTTCAGCTGTATGCACAGTCAGCAGCAGGCCGAGGCCCGGGTACTGTAGGCACTGACATTTCTTATCACGCCAATCTGTTTGCTGAAACCAGCTCCACAAGACCCCTCTGAGGTTTATCATACGCAGGACACAGTAAATTACGATAAATGCACGATGTGTAGCTTCACTCAAACGTCTCTTTTCTAATAATCAAGTTGTGCTGTTCTTCAGAACAGTTTGTTGATGTAGGATGATTTTTCATGTAGGCGCGTCCCAACATGAGATCCAGTGCCAGAAGGAAACAAAGATATGCTCTTTATCAGCAGTAGCCTTCAAGGAATAAAGAAGTTTATTTAAAAATAAGAAACTTTACTGAGATTTGTGGGAGAGAATGGGTTTTCATCAGCTTTACACAGTGCTCGTGTCTCCAACACTTTCAAAGCTGTAGCAGGAAAGTTATTTGACAAAGAAAGAGAGAAAAATCCCCAGCAACAATCTTTGTTGACTTCCGGTCGAACGTCACCAAGCTCAGGAATAGAATTCAGAATTGCTTAATTCAGATTGAATCAATCCCGTATTTCATCCATGTAACCACACCCACTGGGGTGAGAAAGGAAGAGCGTCCATGTTGAAAAGGACAATGAAATGGCTTTCAAACAAGACAGACAGGCGGTGCTGCTCCATCCTGGTGAAAGAACCAGACGTGGTCAAAGAAAATGCATCTTATCATCAGTAGTGTGTGAACACAGGACGCCTCTTGGTGAACGTTATCAAGGAAAAACAGAAGTGAGGCTGTTTCCAGCTGCTCTCATGTGACGCACCAACAGCCTGACAGGGTTAGTTCAGGTTAGTTTGGGTTACTTTAGGTTAGTTTAGGTTAGTGAAGGTTAGTTCAAGTTAGTTTGGGTTACGCTGGGTTAGTTCAGGGTGGTTCGGGTCAGTTTGTGTTACTTTGACGTTTTTCAGGCTAGTTCAGGTTAGATACAGTTAGTTTGGGTTAGTTGAGGTTAGTTCAGGTTGGTTAGGGTTAGCTGGGATTACTATGGGTTAGTTTAGGGTAGTTCGGGTCAGTTCAGGTTGGGATGAATGAGAAAACTCATGGTCTTATTCTGAATCACCCTGTGAAAGTGAAAGCATAATTAATTAGACCTGAAGATTCCACTCGGCTCTTTGATTCTGTCCCGTTTTCAACCAGTGTTTACACAGACTGCAGACACGTAACTATGGATCATCTGTCAGTTCCATACTGCGCTCATTGTTGTTTTATTCATGATGTTCTCGATCCCATCAGGATGGATGTTAGCACAGAGCATTGCTGCTGCCAGACGCCTGCAGACTTGGATGGGATGTGTGGACATTTGTTAACAGTCTGCATGTTGTGTGTGATGGTAATCACAGTCATCACCTACAGTACATGTTGCTAAAGGCCTCTTGTTTACGGCTAGGTGTGGTTTATTATCAGGAGACATCTTATACCCTGTGGCTTTGCCAGGAAAACCTGAGTGGAGGCTTGTTGTGTCGCTGCTCGCCAATTGCACCAAATTTAGTTTGCTCTGGAATTGATGAAGATGAAGAATCAGATTGTCTTGGAGACACATCATCGTTATCTTGTGACAATAAAGAGACGATCAGTGTTGATGTTTTGATGAAGACACATGATCTCAGAAAATCAGACAAATCATCAGCATTACAGTCACATGATTCAGACTCAAAAATCAGTCTGTGAAAAGAAAAGCACCAGGGACGACTGAACGCCGTGCCAGAGCTGGATCTGTGACAGGAAGTGATGGGAGGCTCTGATAGGACAGACGACAGCTTAAACTGCAGCTGTGGTTTCGTTTTCCTCACTCTGAAAACGCGTGTTCAGCAGGACGCTTCATCCACAGACACCTCCAGGTAGACCAATTTACTTATAAAAAATACATAAACTGGCTTGATCTAATGAAATGATAAAAAACAGTGTTACTGTGCTTTCTGTGTAGCTTACTAAGTGAAAATGTCCTAAACTCTCAGAAGAATAACTTAAAGGCATTCAAAGTTTAAAAATAATTTACTTGAACCTCCACGTGGGCTTCTCTTTTCAGAATTTTTTCTTCTGTCTGAATTTAGTTTGATCTTCAACAGCCTTAAAAACTGTTCTAAACTAACTGGAGCAGGTGATAAAGTCATAAAGTCCCGAGGTTAGAGAAAACTGAAAGCACAGTGACTAAAGTCAGAGAGACTGGCAGCTCTGAACAGCAGGAGCAGATTCCAGAAATGGCTGCCTTTCAAGGTGGAGCCTGTGGAATGAGGATGTGACTGTTTGCGTGAAGTCTGTGGATTTGACGTAGCATGTTGCTTTTCCAGAGAAGAGCTGATACCAAATGTGTTGTGTCATTCCAAAAGACACTTTACCCGTCAGTGATTGAGATCTACCACTGGAAGAACCTGATATGTGTGATCAGCCTTCACATGTTGAAGCTTTAACCTCAGGTCAGAGGTCACAGCTCTTGGAAAACAAACTTGACTTTGTAATTACGGTATGATATTTTTTAATCCATTGTAAAGGCGCATCATCCATCCATCATCCATCACTCCAACATCCATCCATCACTCATCCATCACTCCAACATCCATCCATCCATCACTCTGACATCCATCCATCACTCCAACATCATCCATCACTCCAACATCCATCCATCCATCACTCCGACATCATCCATCACTCCAACATCCATCCATCATCCATCCATCACTAAATCATCCATTCATCATCCATCCATCAGTCCATCATCCCTCCATCACCCATCTATTACTCCATCATCCATCTGTCACCCCAACATCCATCAATCACTCCAATATCCATCCGTCACTCTATCATCCATCCATCACCCCATCATCCATCCATCCATCATCCATCCATCATTCCAACATCCATCCATCATCCAACCATCACTCCATCATCCATCCAATTATTTATCCATCACTCCAGCGTCCGTCCATCACCCTTCCATCACTATGTCATCCATCCATCCTCTTGATCATAGAAGAGTTAATGTTGCTGTAATGAAAGAATTGAATCTAAGACGGCACGATGAGACAAAGACATCAGGATAACCTGAAAGACCCGGATACAGAGCAGAAGGTGCAGGAAGTGGAAGAGTTTAGAAGAGCCTGAAATTCCAGCTGACGTCTTTTACCTGTGCAAAATCACAAAGTGAAGCTGCTGTGAAAGCAAGTTTTATCGTGGCAGAGGAGATCGCCAAATCAGCCCGGCCATTTACCGAGGGGGGAAATCTGAAGAGCTGCATGGTCAAGCTGTGTGACGTCTTATGTCCAGACAAGAGGCGGATGCTGGCAAATGTAAGCTTGAATAGAAATAGAGTTGCTGATTGAGTTTGTGAGATGGCCACTGATTTAAAAACACAGTTGAGTGAAAGAAGCAAGGACTTTATTGCGTACTCTCTTGCTGTGGATGAACGTACTGACATGACTGAAATGCATAGCTGGCCATCTTCATCTGACGAGTGGACTCCAATTTGCACGTTACAGAGGAAATATTGGACATTAAATCGATGCAAGGGACAATGACTGGAAAAGACATTTTTGAAAACGTCAAAGTGTATCCGACATGAAACTGCCCTGGGACAGACTTATTGGACTCAAATCTGATGGAGCACCGGCTATGTGCGGTGGAAAAAGTGGACTAGTGGGAAGGATGGGAGTAAAGATGCAGGAGGAGAACTGTCCTGGCGAGTCAACAGCATATCGCTGCATTATACAACCCCTAGCAAAAAGTATGGAATCAGCAGTCTTGGACGAGCTCTCACTCAGACATTTTAAACACAGATAAAAAGCATGAAACAATTATAAAGTTTTTCAAAAGTGCAACTCCTTGGCATTCAGAAACACTAAAAGAAATGAAGAAAAAACATTGTGCTGGTCAGTAAATGTTACTTTTATAGAGCAAGTGCAGGGAAATAAATATGGAATCACTCCATTCTGAGGAAAAAATTATGGAATCATGAAAAACAGACAAAGAAAAAACAATCAAAACACATCACTAGTATTTAGTTGCACCACCTCTGGCTTTTAGGACAGCTTGCAGTCTCTGAGGCTCTGACGACTTGATGATTCTTCATCAATCCAATGCCAAGAAGTGCCAAGGAGTTGCACTTTTGAAAAACTTCTTTATTGTTTGTTTCATGCTTTTTATCTGAGTTTGTTCTACAGAATAAAATGTCTGAGTGAGTGCTCGTCAAAGACTGCTGATTCCATACTTTTTGCTGGGGGTATACACCAGGAAGCACTGTGTGGCAAATTCCTGAAGATGGACCATGTAATGAGCACTGTAACACAAACCATAAACTTTATCTGAGCTAAAGGTTTAAATCACCGGCAATTCCAGTCCTTCACGCGGGAGATACATTCAGAGTTTGCCGTCTTTCCTTATCATACAGAGGTGCGTTGGCTGAGTCGGGGAAAAGTTCTCAACAGAGTTTTTGAGCTCAGCAACGAAATCTGTCAGTTCATGGACAGTAAAGGAAAAGACTCCACCGTTTTGCAGGATGAAAAGTGGAAATGCGAGTTGGTATTTCTGGCTAACATACCAGCTCATCTGAACGCCTAAAACCTCCAGCTCCAGGGACGAGACCGCATGACCACTGACACGTGTGACGCAGTGACAACATTTCAACTGAAGCTGCTTTTATGGGAGACACAAATGCGCCGGTGCAGCTTGCCTCACTTTCCCTGTTGCCAAGTCACACTGAACCAAGTCAGCACAACGGTGTTCGCAAATACGCGCTTTGCAGGTAAACTGAGCGCACTGAGTTTGCACCGTGCTTTGGTGACTTTGAAGAACAAATAAAAGAATTTCGAGTTCCTTTGTGGAAACTGCAGCTGTGCAGATAGAGATGGAGCTGACTGAGCTGCAGTGTAACGGGACACAACCTGCTGGGCTCCATTCCCGCCGCAACGCCAGCTCCGGCTACATGTAGCTCGAACCCTCCGCATGTTAGGTAGCACATATCTGTGTGAGAAGCTCTTCTCAGTGATGACGACTCTCACGACACAGGACCTCACTCCAAACAGAAACCAAGCTTCCAGCTCTGATAAAATGACATAAGAGCAAAGAAAACTGAATGATTTTATTTGTAATTTGTTATTGATGAGAAACACAAATTTCATATATATTTCCAGGTTTTGTTTTGTTTTGTTTTGTTCGGGAGTTTGTTTATTTATTCTGGAATAATATTCCTGTCTGTTTTTATTCATATTTATTTTCAAAAAAACATTTAGTTTTAGTGTGTTAATAAATGTTTGCCCCTATCGTGCTGCTGAGCTGAGTTATCTGGAATCAGCTCCCAGTCAAAGCTGAACAGTCACCTGGAGTTCTGTTTCATCCCTACTGACCGCCAGAGGCGGTGCTTAAAGCACTGGAATGTTCCTTTCGCGCATGTGCAGTTCGAGTATGTATACCAACAATTGTCACTCGTGACCAGTGGGTGACCACCACCCCCGGGAGGGACCGTGGGTGGTTCGCTACGTGCATGCAACTGGGGTGGGGCCGTGGTCACGCCCCCCCCACCACCCCACTGTAGCCTGCTGTGATGCAAGCCTGTTGTGATTCTACTCACATACACGCCTTGGTGTATGGTGGTGTCGCCATTCCTGCGGGCACTCAGTGTGACTTCCGCTGTTAGCGGTACTCACGCTGTTAGCGGTGCTTCCGCGTTTGGGCGGTCTCTCCACTGTTGTGCGGTGTCTCCGCCGTCAGCCGCGCTTCTACGGTCGCGGTGTTTCCGCTGTAGCAGCGCTACGCTGGTTGCTGTGTTTCCGCAGTAGCAGTGCTTATGCTGGTGGTGGTGTTTCCGCTGTAGCGACGCTTACGCTGGTTGCGGTGTTTCCGCAACACCAGGTTGCGGTATTTCCACCAGGTTGCGGCGTTTCCGCAACACCAGGTTGCGGTGTTTCTGCCAGGTTGCAGTGTCTCCGCTGGTGCGGTGTTACGCTGTTGCGCTGTCTGCACTCTTTGTGCAGCGGACCGCTCCGTGTTCTGCGGAAGCGGCGGCATAGCCTTCTGTTCTTGGTGCTAAGTAGTGGGCGTTGCTGTGCGGCCGGTGTTCCAGCCTGCCGCCCTGTCCTTTTCCCCACACCTGTTGTTCGGTGTGTGGAGCCGCTCCCGCGGGAGCAGCGGGGCGATCAGTGTCCCCCCGCACCCACTTGGTTTGCCGTGCAGGCTGCGTATACGCCCCGTCCCTCGGCTTACCGCGCTGCCATTATTCTGACCGGCTGTGTGCGCTCGGCACTGCGGTCAGGGAGGAGGAGAGAGAGCAGCCGCCTGGTGGCCGCTCTCTCTGCTGGTCGTGGATGGTGTCTGGTCTGGTTGTGCAGGCGGCGTGCGCCCCCTTCTTCAGCGTATTGCACTGACCTTGTCTCCTGACCCTCTGACCAACAGTGTGGGTGTCAGTTTGTCTGTGTCCGCCCCCTGCCTCATTACCAGCAGGTGCCGTCTTGTGAGACGGAGGGGAGTGGGAGCCGCCATGCGGCCACTCCCTCTCCCGGAGGTGGCTCCGCTACTTTGCTGACGTGGTGAGGTTGCATCGGCTGTGCAGGTGTCGTGTGCCCCCTTTCCACAGCTTATCGCCCTGGCCTCATCTTGTCCTACCGAGCCGCACTCTTGGTGTCGGCCCGGAGCCTCCAGCTGGTGACGGCCGTGCTTAGCCTTTTCCCAGGCTTGTACAGATCCTGTTTGTGGTGTTACGAGGCCGGCTTAGGGCGGTGGCCGCGGTTCCCGCCGGGGGAGTTCCATTCCCCTACTGGGCGTAGCATCGGCCAACTTCGTGGGCAGGCCCATCTGGTGATGGCAGGCCTCCCAGTGGCATTGTGGACAGTTGGCGTCCTGTCTGGCTGGCCTGCAGGTTGTGTGCCTGCAGGGGCCTCAACGCGCTGACAGACTCCCTCTCCTGTTGGAATCCTCCACCAGGGGGGTGGTGCCTCCATGGGGGATATGTGCGCTGGGGGTTGCTTAGGAGGTGGCCACTTTCCACCTGACCTCCCGAGAGGCGCTCGTGCACTCTTGACCACAAGTCCTTCGGTGAACGTCCTGCCGGACCCTCTCCTTGGTCGACGCCCATCACGGTGCTTCAGAGGGGCGCACGCATGGCTGCTGGTGGCCCCATACTGGCCGGCGCGGGCCTGGTTTCCTCTGCTCCACCAGTTGTTCCGCGGCAGACCATGGCGCCTTCTCGGCAGGAGGGTCCTGCTGTCTCGCGGTGGCCGGGTGGGACACCCCCGTCCTCACCGTCTCTGTCTTGCGCCTGGCGATTGAGGGGCCCGGCTTGCTGCTGAGCAGCAGTCCGGAGCCTGTCGGGAGAGCCGCCTCGGACGCTAGGGCGCCATCTACTGGCGGGTGTATGATAGTGGTGGAGGTTGGTTGTACGGGGGTGCAACGGCCATGGGGAGGACCCGGTGCCCTGCCCGGTCCCCCATGGTCCTGGACTTTTGCAGTCTTTGAACGTAGCCCGGTCCCCATTCACCCTGGCGGTGTATGTGGCGGCGGTGCCAGCCCACCATGCATGGTTGCAGGCAGCGCATTTGGGGACCACACTCTGGTGTGGGATTTCCTCAGGGGGTCTCTGAGGCTCACCCCCCCTGGAGCCCGCGGGCACCCACCTCGGATCTACATCTTGCGCTGGAGAGCTTGTGTCAGCCTCCCCTTGAACCTCTGGCTGCAGCAGAGCTGCAGTATGTGTTACGTAAGATGGCGTTTATGCTGGCCGTTACCACGGCGTAGCATGTGGGTAAACTGCGCACTCTGTCTATTCGCCCAGCATGCCTCCGCTGGCGCCCGGATGGGGCGGGCGGCGCGCCGGCCAGAGCTCGTGTGTCCATCTGGAGCTCTGAGAAGCTACACGGCCGCTGCGGCAGATGTGCGGACATCTGACCAGCCTGTTGTCTACGGTGGCCCTAATCGGGGCTCTGCTCTTTCCAGGCACCCTATCCTCCTCGGTTGTGGACACCATTTGCCATTCCTATTAGGCCGCAGGGCAGCCTCTGCCCGAGGGTGTGCATTGCCGCTCCACCTGGGCGGTGTCCACGCCATGGGTCGCCCTGACGGGGGTGCCCTTGGGCGAGTTATGGGCTGTCACCGTTGGGACGATGCTTGGCACCTTTTTCAGGTCCTACAGGTTGGCCATTGTGCCTCCGCATCCACTGCGGTTGGTTCTGGGCCCTGCAGAGGCTTTCCAGTGGGGTTGGTCTCTGGGATTCCTCGTGACCAAGTTGGCATACGTCATTCCAGTGCTTTAAGCATCGCCCTGGCGGTCAGTAGGGATGAAATAGAACGAGAGTTACGAATGTAACTACAGTTCTATGAATCCTGGATGACCGCCAGAGCGCTCTGTCACTCGGAATCCTCGTGGTCACGCAAGAAGATTCCGTAGGAACCGAACTGGGTTCTCCGGTGGGAATTTATAGTAATTCCTGGGTCACCCAGGGGTCACGAGTGATGATTGTTGGTATACATACTCGAACTACGCATGCGCGAAGGGAACATTCCAGTGCTTTAAAGCGATACTTCAACATTTTGGCAAATTGGCCCATTTATCGCAATTCCTTAGTCATTTTGAACAGCATACTTACTTTTTTTGTGAGGGCGAGCTGTTGTTTATTCAGAGATGAGTCGGGGAAGGTTTTCGGGACAGACACAATGGAAGTGGATGGTATTTTTGTTCCACCTCGTCAAACTCTTCAAATACAAAATCCAACAACCCCAAAACACTTTGGTGGACACGTTATAATCCGCACATTCACTACGCTGTGGAACACCAACAAATAATATTGTAGCGTTACGACACTGAAGCAAATACTGGGAACTACTTTTTCTTTTGAAATCACTACGCCCAGATGCCATGTTTAGTAAGTAGTTCCGTCTTAGCAATCTTCACATAAACAACTCAATCTCGTGATTTTGCATGAATATTTCACAGCATAGTGAATGTGCGGATTATAACGTGTCCACCAAAGTGTTTTGGGGTTGTTGGATTGTGTATTTGATGAGTTTGACGAGGGGAAACAAAAATACCGTTCACCTCCATTGTGTCCGTCCCGAAAACCTTCCCCGACTCACCTCTGAATAAACAACAGCTCGCCCTCACAAAAAAAGTAAGTATGCTGTTCGAAATGACTAAGGAATTGCGCTAAATGGGCCAATTTGCCAAAATGTTGAAGTATCGCTTTAAAGCTCGTGTCCGGAGTTTCCGTTCATTTCCAACGTATGTATCATTTTTCAACAGCGCTTAAATGTGTCAGTCTGGTTCGATACTACAATATAATATTAGCATAAAGCAATATAAAAATTTATTTATGAGCCCCGCCTTCCTCTCATAGACCCCCGTGTTATCCGAAAAAGCGCCGGTCAGCTTCAGCCAATAGATTTCGAGCTTCCGCCTTGTCGTGCTGTCAATCAAAGTGTGCGCGCAGCCAGAGAGCACGCGCACTCGCCCAGGCAGAGGTGAGTTAGCTACGCAGCAGCCGCCGCGCTTACCTCGGATATATCCACTGTCTGCTGAACATCCACCATAAACAGCTAAACATGGAGGATGCTGTAGGACTCGGAGGCTCTCATTTTCACCCGACGGATAATAGTGTGCACAATTAAAGGGGCTTGGCTTGGTCGCTCATGAAAGCAGAGGGAGGGCGGAACCTGAGACGTTGGATTAAAAAAAAAACCTTCCCCTTTCAAAACTCCGGACACGAGCTTTAAGCACCGCCTCTTGCGGTCATCCGGGATTCATAGAACCGTAGTTACATTCGTAACTCTTGTTTTCTATGAAAACATACCTCAAGCTGAGTCCCTTCCAGTCACATGTTTCCAGCCACAGCTACGGCCACTCCTGTTTTCATTCTTATGTAATGCTGAAGGTGTGTTCTGATGAGGAATTTCAAACACTTTCTCTGCTGTTCCCTTGTTTCCAGAAAGCATTATTCAGATGCTTTGGAGACATTGAGTTCAGAACACATGAATACTTCATTAAGAGTACCTGGTGGAGGTACGGCTCAGGGCGGGACTGGGCTCAGGGGGGCTATGGGGATATTGGGGGATCAGGGACATCAGACTCCTGGATGCCTCGCTGAGGGTGGAGAGGCGTGCCTAAAGCGCCGCCATCTTACCGAGGTGGAGGAGCCGCAGCAGTGCATCTATAGAGGTGAGACGCTTTCTTTCATCTTAAAGTAGAATTACTCAATGAATTTTCCGCAAATTTCCAAACGGTTTGATTTGTGAAAAACGTCACGTGTGTGGCTCTGACACAGGATGCTTGGATGATTTAAAAACAAAATGTAATACAATATAACTGGAAAGGATGCCGCATTTTTAGTCCCTTTCATGGATGTTCTAATTAAACCAGATACTGTAGAAACACTTTTCACTGGTAAAGAGCATGTAAAGAATAACATGGAGAGAGCTGGTTGTTAAATAGTGAAATAAACGGAGCAGATTGAACCCCTTCACTCTGCCTCCAGGTTCTTCGCTGAAAATACAGCTGACTTTACATTATTAACATGTTCCTGCTGCTGACAGCTGCTGACTGGAGAAATAACTAACCTGAGACCCTCTTTTGGCTGAAACACATTAAATACATGAGCTGCTTCGTTCTGCTGATCATGTTTTATAACAAACCATGAAAATTACTGATCTCAAAGCTGACATGAAATCATCACATGATTCATTCTGGTACATTTTGAGCTTTCAGATGTTTTATGTTCTCTGTTTTAGGTTTGTTTTTTTTTTTTGTCGGGTTAAAATGGTAAAAAATTGCAGCCTTTATTTTTCCCAGAGGAGGCCAACTTCAGTGGATGCTGAACCTGACCAGAAGAAGATGCTGGAAGAAAACTGGAGGAAGATCAGACTAAATCTAGATGAGAGACACTGATGCTGCACGCCATGGCCAGAACTAAACAACATCAATAAACCAGTATTTTATAGTTCCAGTAGTTTATAGTAGTTTGTAGAAATGCAGATGGTTTTAATCAGACAGATGTTGGCTTTCCTGTTTATGGTATTTATCATATTGAAACTCAGTATGAATCAAAATATAATTAATATGGAAACAACATTGAGATGATTAAAAGATAATAGTAGCAATAATAATCATAGTAGTGATCATGAAATTAAAATATAATAATATTGATTCTAATAATTGTGATAATAATAGATATAATAAGTCAAGATAACAATGATGATGATCAGAATCATATCTTGACCAGCCAGTCAGGATGGGAGGAGCTGGGAGAAGTCCAGATTTTCAAGGCGCAGTTAAAAATACACCTTTTTAATCAGGCTTTTAACTGATCATCTATAGTTTTCCAACGTTTATCTTTTTTTTTTTAAATTTATTTTATTTTTATTATGTACTTTTAAACCCAATCTTACTTATTTACATCAACTTTTGTACTTTAAGCTTTTAGTTATGTAGTTTTAGTAGTGCAGTGTTTCCTTTGGGGGTGTGGGGGGGGGGGGGGTTGTCCGTCACACTGGGAGTTTGATCCGGTTCACTGTGGGGGATCCTGTGTGTGGCTCCTCCCATACTGGCTGGCTGGGGGGGCTCCCCACCTTGGTGTGGGGGGCCCCGGTGTGGTGGGATGGGGGGTGGGGGGTCGGTGCCCCAAATGACCTGACCTATGACTTCTCCTGGTGTGGACGGCCCTGTTGGTGACATTTCCCATGATGCTCAGTGCCATACCATGTCTCCCCTCTTGTATGTGATGAGAGTGGGAGTGTGTGTTTACATTTGTGAGTGTGTGTGTGTGTGTGTGCAAGGGGTTATGTGAAGATGTGGCTATGTTTGTTATTTCTATCATATACTGATTTCTGTTTTTAATACTTTTGAGCACTTTGTGTTGTTTTTTTAACATTAATTGTGTGTTATAAATAAAGATTGATTGACTGATTGATTGATTGATTGATTGACGCAGTGATTAGCACTGTTGCCTCACTGCAAGAAGGTCCTGAATTCAAATCCTGGCCTGGGGCCTTTCTCTGTTGAGTTTGCATATTCTCCCTGTGTGTACGTGGGTACTCTGGCCTCCTCCCACGGTCCAAAAACAAGCACACCAGGTGAGGTGGCGACCCTAAATGGCTCCTCGGTGTGAGTGTCCGTCTCTATGTGTAGACTGTAACAGACTGGAGGACTGTCCGGGACAAGCCCACATGAAGCTGTGTTTGTATTTGATCTGTTCACAGGAATCTGATGTCCTGATCATTCGTTTCTCCATTTCTTCCAGCCATCATGGAAACTGCAGAAGGTATCCTGGGCATCCTTGAGAAAATACTGAACTTGGGCAAAATGGTCATCAATTTGATATATAAAGCGAGGGAAAACCACATACGATGCCGACGCCTTGCAGACCGGGTCGAAGTCATGCAAGAAGTTGTTGAGGGCATGATGCAGATGGACCCATCGCTGATCTCTATGAATGTGGGCGCAGCGCTGAGAATGCTCTGCAAGAGTCTGGAAATGGCTCACGAGCTGGTGCTCAAGTGCAGCAAGTGCAAATTTATCAATGTGTTGCTGCACAGAGGGGAGTTTGACTTAGTGAATGACAGCCTTCGAGAAGACTTTCAAAACCTGACCGGAGCTCTGCAGGAGGTGCAGGGACAGATGACGCAGCAGAACTACAACCCCGTCCAAGCTGGTCCACTGGTCCCCTGGTCCGGCCGTCCACTGGTCCCCTGGTCCGGCCGTCCACAGGTCCCCTGGTTCGCTGGTCCACTGGCCCAGGCTCCCTATGGGGCCATGGCTGCTGGAGCCTACCGAAGTTACGCACATGGTGCTTATTTTTGTCAATGGTTTTTTTTCAAGAACAATGCTGTTTTCATGTATTGGGATAGTTTCTTTTCCATGTATTGATGAGCTCAAGTTGTGATCACATTGTTATTCACATCAACATTCATGGTGATTTAAGCTCAGTCCAGACTGAGGAAATGTTTATGACTGTTCTGATGTTGAGTCTGTGACGATCGAACAATGCAGAGTCTGTTCTCCATACAGTTGAACCATTTTCACATCAAAACCTAAAGGTTGGTTCATCAATGACATGTTTTTTCTTTGTCTAAGATTGATTCTCTTTTTAGAGCTACTTAATATTTTTTTGAATGAAGGTGTCGGTGTATCAACGTTACAACATTTGAGGTTTAATATCAGGGAAATCAAATTGCTGACAAGACTTATTGATATCATCAGTTCACTGAGAATATACTGAAAGAATTGAGGAAAAAAACAATTATTGAAATGTGAAAAATATAGCAACTAAATTTTTCAATCAGTATTATTTTTGATTGAACTTTAGAATATCAGTAACTTTGGTAAGACTTTACTTGAAGCACCCGGTATAACACATTATAAGTAGTTATAAACACTCATACATGATCACAATGCTTTATAACTCACTATACAGCATAGGGTTAGGGTTAGGGTTAGGGTTAGGTCCTGGCATCATCTATGAATGTTTATAACTATAGCTACATGTGTTATAATGGCATCATAATGCTTTATAAATGTACTTATGTGTTATACTGGGGGGCTTAAAATAAAGTGTTACCATAACTTTTATTTGAACTGTCATTGTCATCATTATTATTATTATTATTGATATGTTTTTACATGTGATCTCATGATTCTAACTGCCATTATGAGTCTGTAATGAGGGCAAATTATACCTGGAGTCGTGTGAAGTCGCCTTTTAATTTTCTCTCCTGTTTCTTTCTCTCAATCAATTAAATGAAAACAATCTGAACAGCAGCTGGGGGTTTTTTTCCTGATCATGGTTTTTGTTGTTCAAATCAAATTAAATAAAACTTTATGTATAAAGTATTAGAAACAAAAACCAGTATATAATAAAATAAGACATAGCCACACCTTCACCATAATGAGGTCAAGTCACTTTTATTTATAAAAAAGTCAGCTGACTGACTAAAGGTAAGTCCCGTCGACTCTTCGCACATCTCTTTCTCTGTTATCTCCAGCAGACAGCGCGTTCACAAGAGGAAAGGTGGTGATCTTAGAGACCTAATCAAAATCTGCAGTAGAACAAAAACCCACAGAAGTCAAATATGGACCGTTAAATACCCAACCCCTCTCCTCCAAATCTTTACTTAAAGAAAAAAGATGAAGGATGATTATCTCAGATTGAATGAAGCAACCCCAAATGCACGTTAACCATCATATTCCTGGAGAATCTGTCATGTCCTCCACCTCAGCCGCCACACAGGGGCAGTATTGGCCTGTCTCTCCTCCCTCCCCCTCCCTTTCTGTTTTCCTCAGGTGGGTGTGTGTCTCTGCGCCTGTGGGCAGAAGCAGCTGGTTCAGTTCTATCAGCTGATGAGCTTCACCTGAGGCAGAGAGTGGCCTGATCACCTACGCCTGATCTTCTCCCTATTTACAGTTTGTCACAATTGCTAAAACACTAAACCTCATTCTCTGAACCAAATTCTCAGTGGCCTAAAGTCATTTTTCAAATCAAACACTCTTTTGGCAAAAAACTTAAACACTGTTCAGGTCTTATGCTCAATTTGCAAAACCCATCTGCTCTTTTTTGCAAAACTTTAGACACATTCTCAGTCACGAAACACATTTCACAACATTTTTGCAAAATTGTAATCACTGGCAGCCAAATGTGAACACAACCCTCATCTTTTACACACAACAACTCAAAACTGAACACACACATTTCTAATGATGTGATCAGACCAAGTCCACGCAAAGACAAGATGTTGGAGACTGAAGGCCTGTTCATCCTCCACAAGAACAAGAACAAAGTTCAGCTGGGAGGCGGTGCGAGAACAAAATGACGTCATTTTGTTCTCGCACCGCCTCTTTGCCGAACAAATTTCGGCAGCCTCGCGTCCTCCTCATGTAAGAACTTTGTTTGGCTGGGTGATCGAGAAGTCTTCTCTGATTGGTCAGATTTTCCTGCTTCACCTCGACGCTCCCACTTATTGTCAAAGCGGAGCTAACTGACGAGACGGTGCTTTATTGAATGGAGCAGAAAGCTCCAAGTTTTCCAACAATGGCTCATAAAGTCAGCTGAATTCGTCTTTAGAATTATTTAACTGTCCAGGTATTTGATTACATTACTTGTACCTCTTTCTGTTTAACAAAATGTTACCACTGTTCAACGGAGAACTACATTGAAAATTTTTCTGGACTCAGATCATGTTTAAACTGATTTTATTTAAAGGTGCATTAAGGAGTTTTCACATTGTATGCGAAACAACGACCCCTGCAGGCCTTGGGCGTAACTGCAGCTTAAGTGAAACACTTGTGCCGTGGCTTGTGTCCATGTAAGTGCATGGAAGAGGAGAACTCCTTTCTCGCTCTTTAAGTAGCGCTGGAGTAAAATTTCAGTTTCTTCTGCCTGGTGGGGTCTGTGCTGGAGCTGTGGCAGTGCTAGAAGCTGGTCTTTTCTTACTTACTGGAAGCTCCATCCTCAGTACTGCTCAGTTGTTGCTTGCTAAGCATCTGGCGGAGTAATGGCGGACAAAACGAAACTTAAAGGCGCTATCCGCGATTTTAATTTAACCACGACGAGAAAAATGCTTTTGACATCATGTACTAGCAAGTCCATGCTACATTTCTGTGGAAAAAACAATCACACATGGATCAGCGTGTTTTGGATATCTGGCGCCGCAAAGCGCTGCCTGAGGATTTAGCGTGACGACCTCTCTGCTCCAGTCGCAGCGCGGCAGCAGCAGGGGGGGCGGAGCCAGGCCGTCTTCAGCGCGTGCACGACACCGGTAAACGGACCAGCATGGAAGCCGAAGGAGCAACAAGCTACTTTCTGCATTGAACATGTAGTGACAAGGTAAAATATGGTTTACCTGAGTCGAAGTGGCTTCTGCCGTGTTTCCTCCGGAGGACTGTGCACGCATATGGGATGTGCATGTAGCGTCATGCACGCTGAGTGGGAGCAGAGCGGAGGGGGAGTGGGAGGGTTTTCTCAACGTGAGGAACCAGTCAGAGAGCTCGGGGGCGGAGCCAACATTTCAAACTGAAGTCAGGGTGCAGAATCAGGGATAGCTCCTTTAATAATATCAGGCCAGCGGGAGCGTGCATTATGTCACAACATCTCAAATTCTCCTCAAAAAAATTCTGCTGCCGGACCGGCACTGCAACTTTAAAGTGACAATTTAGCGCTGTTAGCGGTACTTGCAACGAATACGTCAGGGCACCTTCTACACATCATTAAATATTTGTAACATACTTATGGTGGAAAATAAGTATTTTTAAAGTTGAAAAACTCCTTAATGCACCTTTAATGACTGAAGTGAACACATTTCCGAAAGATGGATTTCACGACTCTGATAATCTCCAACCATAATGGCTTTATTGCCAATGAAGACACCACAAACACATTTCCCCTGTGCCCCGTGCCACTGGATCTAGAGACGGATCAATAAAACACAGGGCTCTTAATACCTGATGATTTGATGGTCAAAGCAGGAGTAAAAAATCATGTAGAAACTGAAATATATTCAGAATTATTTTTATAATGATGTAAAAATAAAATATATGTTATTTATAGACTGGAATGTGCGTAAAAACACAAATGAGATTTTAATTTGGGAGAATTCATTAAAAAAATGTGTGTGTGTGTGTGTATATACATATATATATATATATATATATATATATATATATATATATATATATATAGCAGGATTACTATTGTAACAACACATCATCAGCAGGGTAAAACTGACCTGTCTCACGACGGTCTAATCCCAGCTCATGTTCCCTATTAGTGGGTGAACAATCCAACGCTTGATGAATTCTGCTTCACAATGACAGGAAGAGCCGACATCAAAGGATCAAAAAGCGATGTCGCTATGAACGCTTGGCCGCCACGAGCCAGTTATCCCTGTGGTAACTTTTCTGACACCTCCTGCTTAAAACCCAAAAAGTCAGAAGGATCGTGAGGCCCCGCTTTCAGCTACTTTGTCTCTTTAAAAATTCAGTTGAACGCATTCCGAATTGTCCGTCCTGTGTTTTAGCCCATGCTGATCGTACCTTAACCTGTCATTTCCCTCTCTTCATCAAGGCTCTTGCTCGCTTCTCTCCCCCTCCTCTGCACCCAGACTAAATGTGGACCGCATGTTTAATGTCCTCATGTTAGTTGCAAAGCTACAAGCAGCTAAGCTTTTAGTTGATCCAAATGAATTAATATGGATCACATATTAGTTAATTTTGTAATATGGACTCAGTACATTAGCCTTAGCAGTGATCATAACGTTTTTATCTGCGTGGCATATTTTCTTTTTTCCCCGTTTCTAAATTATTTCAGGATCTGTCAGCAGCGATCCTGTCTCTCCTGCATACACACCACTGATCTTCTAACACCTGCCATCCCCCCAAAAAGACAGCGAGCTCTTCAAAGCTACATGCTTGGAGAGGACGCGAAAAGAAAAAGAAGGGCAATTCAAAGACACACTGAAGCTGCAGTGTTGTTAACCCTACATGCAACTTCTCAGGACGTCCCCAGCCAGAAGACATCGCAGCAGAGACAGTGGTGGACCCAGAAACGGAAGCTGATGGAAAAAACTCTGTGTGCTTCTCTAGTCACTGTTTATATGGCTAAATACTTACTTGTGGAATCCAGACACAAGGAACAATTTTTTGAACAGGTGAAAAATGATGGAGAGACTTGGAAGTACAGATGTATTTTTATTGTTTGACTTTTAACCCCAAAGAATGTAAAGAATGACATGACAAACTCGGAGTGCGGCCGTGGCTGGTTCTGCGGCCAGTGCGAGGTTTACAAAACAGAAGAAGAGACGCCTGATCGTATCAATCATCAGTTAAAAACAGAGGAAGAGAGCAAATATATAAAAGCACACACACCTCCAACAGAACGTTCCACTGCTTCTTGCTGGTCGCCACTGCTTCGTTGTGTGTTCCCCACCAGCCCGCTGAAGTGCAGCGATCCACTCCTCTCCGTTCTACATCGGCCGGAAACCTGTGAAACCACGATCCTGCCTTTTTCCCTCTGTAGTTGCTACACAGTTAAGAATATTTTTTTTCACTACTTTGATGCAGATTTCTCTGTCAACCACACCAGAAACACTGTGGCGCTCCGTTTGTTTTCACTCCTGCATTGCGGCGACATCCCTGCATGCATTGCAATGCCGGTGTGTGACGGTGTGTATCAGCTGCAGCTCCATACCACAGCCGCCATAACGACCAGGAAAAACTTTTAAACGACCAAAACTAAGATCGTCTACTTCCAGTTTCACTAAAACAAGACTACAAAGGGTTTTGACAGTCCTTTGAAATGTTTTGTGATGAAATATTGCACCATACTAACCTGTTTCGCAGAGGAGAAAGAGAGACATGAGTCCGTCGACCTTCACACTGAGCAGGTTCTCTGTGAGGGGTAAGCCTCGGCTCCACAAATCTCATGCTCACTTGTTTGACACTCCCCCTTGTGGTAAAACTTTGAAACTGCGCCTTGTATGTACCCTAAAGCACATCACAAAAACACATAAATGTGTTCTTTTTCAAATATGAAAACAGAAAAAAACTTACAATTGTGATCACACATTTGTGAGTATCACATACACTTTGCTCCTTCCCTCTCTCTTGTGAAGTTAACCACCTTTTTTCAAATTCAAATATGAACAGCATACACATCATCTAAATGCCAGAATACAACTTGTTATAAATTTTACAATATGTTACAGTGGAGTTATGCAGTAGGTTGCTGTAATTAGTTTCAACCCATTGTGGTATACAGTTAAAAATTGTATAATGATAAAAAATAAATTTTACTGTAGATATTAAAGCAATTTCTTACAGTATGGGTGTTGGTGCCAAACTATCCAGAGAAATTGACTGGTGAGTGGTTACAATCAGCAAGCACGCTTCAGCAAGATGAACGCAGAGGATGCTGTATGCACATTGTGTTGCCAACGTTGGGCCAACAGTGGCCCAATGTCCACACTGATTCAGGGAACGACAGGCCATCATTGCATTAGATAGAAATGGCCTGTGAGGGGAGAGCGTGTACGTTAGATGCAATCTTATGACATAAACACTTTTCAGTGCTGACTGGTCGGGGAACATGTGTTGGGCCAACAGTGGCCCGATGTCAGCAGCCAGAGGCGATGTGCCAACATGTTGCCTACATTGGGCCAACGATTACATGTTTGCTGGGACTGAGGGGGTGTGGCCTCAGAGGGGCGTGGCCTCGGAGTTCTTGCACCTTCTGCTGGAGTATGAAATGTCAGCCTGCTGCCGAACTTTCTTAGGCAGCTTGATGACGTCATCCTGCCGAACTTTGTTCTTGTTCTTGTGGAGTGTGTAGGAGTCTTGACTCTCCATGACCGTGACTGTGCAGTGGTGTGCTTTTGTTTTGTATTTATTTTTTATTCTGACAGTGAATTTAGATATCACTTTGACTTTGATGCTTTTTTTTTTTTTTTTTTTTTGCTAAATGCATTTACAATAAAATAAACATTTTCTGTGCACTACATACTCTTAAAACTACTGGGTTACTGTAAAACCCTTACGAGTGTCTGGTTTCCTGTTGGGGGGTTTCTTGGTCAAATAAATGCTGGGTTTGGACCAGTAGTGGCCGGTGGCGCGGGGCGCAGGTAGCGGGAGCGCTTGTTTTGCCCACCTACACCGCGAGTGGCGGACGGTGCGGTGTTAATTCACTTCGGCATTGGCTGAAGCGCTCGTTTCCATACCTGCGCATTCCAGGCGGGCAGTGTTGAAGAAACCAGTTTATTAAAAATAATCGGGGCCTACCTGTTGTGTTGCTTGGAATGCACCTTGAATGCGTGGGTGTGGAAACGAGCACTCCCGTCAATGCGGAAGTGAATTAACACCGCACTGCCCACTGCTGGCGGTGTAGGCGTGCAAAACAAGCGCTCCCGCTACCTGTGCCCCGCGCCACCGGCCGCTACTGGTTTGGACTCACTTTTATGTTTCTGGTCTGTTAATCACCCTGCTGTTAGGTGTTTATCCACCCGTGACTCGCTTTGGAAAAGACGCTTTTGTTGCAGGCTGACCGATCTGAAAAGATACATACAGTGGAGAAGCTCTTGGTGTGTTGGAGGGAACTTTCTTCCATGACCATTTATTTACTTATTTATTTATTGATTGATTGATTTATCGGGGACAAAACATGTTGATCAAGGACACATACATACATTTACCCTAAATCATGGACACAAACATTGACACAAACAGTGAAAAAATGTACAACATGGAAACTGATATTACTGATACCATACTAGTGCCAGTTAAATGTGATTATTTTACTACTCAACAGTTAAATACCAGAAACAACATGGTGTCTGATGAGGCATTTTCCATTATTCACTTTAACAGTCAAAGTTTGAAACGGAAATTACCAAAAATTAAAGAGCTATTGAGTGATATTAAACTAACATTTAAAGTGATTGCAGTGACGGAAACCTGGTTAAAAGAAATTCATATGGATAAATTACAAATTAAAGGTTATAACCTCTTTTATAAAAATGGGATGGAAAAAGACGGAGGGGGAGTAGCTCTTTATGTTGATGAAAATCTAAAAAGTAAAGTTGTCGAAATAAAACTGTAGCTGTTCAAAATTTAATGGAAGCAGTCACAGTCAAAATCATAAATGACAATGGAAAAAATATACTTATTTGTGGTGCTTATAGACCGCCTGGGGGGTATTGCACAAAAGTAGGATAAATACATCCAGGATAAATGAAAATGTGCGGCTTGAATAAGCCGAGTCGGTGTTTTCTCGGATTAATCGGTTGCACGTTTGCCGAGCCGGATGAAAAGACGCGGCTTACTCCAGCCAGGTGAGGAGCATCAGGATCAGTGGCGTCACGGCGTTCTTCAGAAGACCACGACATCGATCACAGAATCACAGATTGAAAATGGAACAAGGATGAGTGTCTTACTTCACACGGGATGAGCAGCAGTGTGCGGACTGTACCGCAGCTGTCGGGGGGGCTCACTTAAAAAGGGGGGTGCCCCAGAGCGAGGACTTTACACAGAACACATCCATTAATTTCACTCCATATATTCCAGCCTGGACGTCTGCTTTAAGTGACGTTTAAGGCATAGCGCCCCCACGCTTCAATGGTGAGGACAGGTACTGCATGCAGGCCGCAGCTTTATTAAAGTGAAATAGTGACGCTCAGATCATCCACTAAAAATGGCCTAATTCTGCATATGATCCATGATTATGATCATACAAAAATGATAATAATAAAATACAGGAAATACACGGGGAAAACAGCATTTTGCCAACATTTAGGATATTTATTTAAGAAAATTTCAACTCTGTGTCCGTGTTATCTATTGAATCAATTGTCCTCATGCTGTGTTCTGTTTCATCCCTCATCTGTCATGAAGAACAAACCTGTCCGGCCAGAAAAGAACCTGCAGCAGGTGAAAACCAGACAAAAAAATATTCTGCAGTCTGGTGAGTTACTTCAGTGTCGCCCAAAGAGCAGTTATCAAATGAAGTGATAAATTAGTTTCTTCTGAGAATGAATTTCTGTCTGATTTTAGCCGTTAAAAGAGTGGAGTCAGAACGATGTGGGAACCTTTCACTCCTAAAGCTGGAGTCCTGAAATAGGACGATTTTCCTATTTTCAGGAGACAGTTAAGACAAAATGATATCCTGTCTGTTATATTGTGTCCATTTCAGTGGTGTGAGACATTTATTTTTCCTTTGTTTCTCATTTTACTCATTGTGTAGCCTCAGGGTTGTTTTATTTTATTTCTTATTCTTTATTTTTTACATCAGTGTGGTTTAGTACCAGTTTCATTAAGGTTTTTTTCCACATTTTATTTACAATAATTGTGAACCTTTTATTGTAGGACTTGTATTAATAAAGAAAGGATTCTGAAATGTCTGTGTTGAAAGTTATGTTGGTCTTCATATAATCTGTGCAACAAAATAATACTAAAGTCAATCAGACCCTGCAGATGCAGCGACTACAGTAATAAGATTTGGCTGCAGGATCATTAAATGATGTAATGTGTGTAAAAATCCAGGAAACGCTGTAAACCACGCCTATTTCTCACATTGTTGACAGCAGTTTAATCTTATCCTGGTAGTTAGCCTGCTGTGGAGCAGCTAGCTGCAGAGAATAAATCACCATGGTGACTTGCCCGGGATAAACTTGGCCAGCTTTTGTGCAATCGACTTGAGGCTAACTTCGTCCAGGATCACCACAGGATCACCACAGGATAACAACAGTTTGCTGGCTTAATCTCTTATCCTGGTTTTGTGCAATACCCCCCTGGACCTGGTGCTGAGTTGTTTACCAACAAAATCGTCGAAATGTTTTCAGATGTTAAAAACAAGTTAACAATAGTATGTGGTGATTTTAACATCAATCTGGTTAGCACTGCAGTGTCAAATGACTTTATAAATTATATGCAAATTGCAGGCCTATGTCCCATGATTACAAAACCTACTAGGATAACTACACATAGCGCAACTACAATTGATAATATCTATACAAACATACACAGAGAAGTAATAAGTGGTATTCTTATGACGGATGTGAGTGATCATTTGCCAGTATTTACTATTTTTTTTTTTTTTAAACTGTATTAATTCTGGACAAATGGAAACTCCAATCATTATTAGAGATAAATCAAGCAAAGCTATTGAGGCCTTCAGAGAGGATTTAAAGAAACAAGACTGGAATGAAGTTTATAAAGGAGATGTAAATAATGCCTACAATAGTTTCATGACAACACTTATCAATCTTTATGACAAAAATTGTAAAACAACTCAAATTCATGCTTGTGGTGGCAAAAATATTTTTTATAACCTATGGATGACAAGTGGTTTGAAAAATGCATGTCGGAAAAAAAATTATCTTTACCGAATGTTTCTAAAACTAAGAACAAAAGAAGCTGTGGTTAGATATAAAAATTATAAAAAGTAAACTGGTATCAATCCTAAGACAACAGAAAAAGGATTACTACACAAAATTATTAGACAAAAACAAAAACAGTACAAAAAACACATGGGGTGTAATTAATACAGTTTTGCACAAAGGCAATGTTAAACCAACAATTCCAAATTATATAACGAAGAACAATTTTGATATTTTTTAAAAAAATAGAATTGCAGAGGAATTTAATAATTACTTTGTGAATATAGCGCCTGTTTTATCACAAAATATTCCACATGAAAGAACTGATTTTAGAATTATACCAAATAATGTGCGTAGCATTTTTCTTGAGGCAGTACAAGCGAGGGAAATATTGAGTATTGTTCATAAATTTCCGAATAAAAAGTCCAGTGACTATACAGATATGAGTATGTCACTGATAAAACACATTATAGATGTTATTATTGAACCGTTCACATACATTTGTAATCTTTCATTTAAAACAGGAGCATTTCCAGATGATAAGTAATTCCACTTTATAAAAAAGGAAATAAAAACGATGTTTCAAATTATAGACCTATATCGTTACTCCCGCAGCTTTCAAAAATTTTAGAAAAACTGATGTTATTAGATTAAATAAATTTATTTTTAAATACAGACTTTTAAGTAGCAGCCAATATGGATTTCGCTCAAACCACTCAACTGCTACAGCAATCATGGAACTGGCAGAAGAAATCACCAATGCCATGGACAAGAAATGTGTTTTAGTGAGTATCTTTGTAGATCTTCAAAAAGCATTTGACACCTTAGACCATGAAATATTATTGAATAAATTATATAGATACGGTATAAGAGGAGTTGCTCATCAATGGGTCACAACCTATTTAAAAGACACAAAACAGTTTATTCAAATCAACAACATAAAATCTAAATATAGCAATGTAACTTGTGGAGTGCTTCAAGGATCGGTTCTTGGGCCAGTACTTTTTCTGCTCTATGTGAATGATATCGCAACGATTTCCAATTTATTAAAATGTATCTTGTTTGCGGATGACACAACTTTATTTTACACTGGTGAAAATGTAAATGAAGTATTACGCATTGTACAGAATGAGTTTGAGAAGATTATGAGATGGTTCAATGCAAACAAACTGTCTTTAAATATTAGTAAGACAAAATATATGATTTTTAGTTGCAAGAGCAAAGATGTCGACACAAAATTGACTGTACAGGGTACTGCAATCGAAAGGACAAACAAAATCAAGTTCCTAGGTGTTTTGATTGATGAACATCTAACATGGAAATCTCATATAGAACATGTTAAAACAAAGGTTTCACAAACCATTGCCATGTTGCATTAGGTAGACCCTCCAGAAAAACGCGACTATGCGATCGCATGAATTCACACATAAATCACCCTTTTGCCGCTGATTATGCAGGGGCCACATATTTTCCAAAAGGGTGCATAATTCCCACAATAATCTCACATTTATTGCGAAAAAAAGAGAAATGGTCTCGCTTGAAGTGCTGTGACGTTCAATGAACGAGCCGTTCGTTTGAACGCGTTCTTTTAAATGAATGATGAGAGCCGGATCACAGCTGTCTGAGAACCGTTCCTTTGTACAAATTGTCCACGCTTCCTTCACGTGTCTCCTGAGTGTCTCCTGAGTGTCTCCTGAGTGTCTCCTGAGTCCATCTGTCTCCGCTACCTTCATGTGAATGACGGAGTTTCAGTTTTCCGCAGCAGCTCCAGTCACCTGAACGCAGCAGCTAACTAGCGGAGGAGAAGTGTCCAGAAACCGGAGAGGAGCCGGGGTTTTGGAAGAACTGGTTCCATATTAACTGGCGACTGGGTTTCTTTCACGTCCCTTGTTGCTGATAGATGTTAAAAACCAGACAAAAAGCCGTTCAGACCTTTAAAGAGTCTGATTTCAACATCCGCTGCTACTAGCAGCAGCAGCAGGAAGTGCTAAAGGAAGTCAGTCACCAGTTAGCAAGGAAACCAGTTCATTTGAAACGCCGTATTCACACACACACACACACACACACACACACACACACACACACACACACACACACACACACACACTTGCTCCATTGATGAGCATTGGTGAGTAACAATTTAAGATAAATAAATAACAAACTAATATAAAATGAATGTGATTTAGTGGTCTGTGTGTGTGTGCGCACGTGTGTGCGTGCGTGCGAGAGAGAGAGAGCGAGAGAGAGAGAGAGTGTGTGGGTGACTTACATATCTGGCATCCTTTCGCATATTTCACAGCATACTTCACAACTGTCAGCAATTTTACCACATAAAATGGCATAAAAACCCTGCATATTCATTTGCATAATCAAGAATTTTTGCTCGCATTTGTCTGGAGGGTCTCATAAGGTCAAAGAATCACTTAATAAGAATGCTTTGTTTCTATTGTATTGATTGCATTGATTGTTCCATATCTGACCTATTGTGTTGAAATATGGGGAAGTGCCTGTAAAACTTATATTGAATCACTTTTTCTTACACAGAAACGAGCCATTCCTTGGGTAAATGGAAGTGGATACAGGGATCACACAAATCCAATATTTAAACAATTGAAATCTTTAAAACTTAATGAATTGGTGGAACTCAACCTCCTTAAAACTATGTATAAAGCTCAACAAAAAATATTACCAGACAACTTGCAAAACATATTTAAAAAGAGAGAAAGTCAATATGAATCACGGGGAACCAAAATCTTTTCATTACCAGAGTCAAGAAGCAAACCAAAAGAAAGATGTATCACAATCAAGGAATCAGTTTATGGAACAATCTTGACTATAAAATTAAAATGTCTCAGCCCATTTGTAGTTTCAAGAAATGTTTAAAAGAACAATTATTAAAAAGACATGATGCTACTTTATAATAAGAAATTATATTTTGATTTTGTAAATATCTTCTTGTGAAATGGTTATGTTTATAATCAAATCTTGATGCAAACTGTTGTTTTGTCAATTATTTTGTGTTGGTAGGGGCACACACGATAAGTTTGACTTCTTTCTGCTCCTTTTCATTTTCTTTCAAAGAATGAAATAAACAAAAAATGAATGCATGAATGAATGAGTTGCAGTTACAGGACCCGCAGGCTGGCCAGTCAGATCGCAGACCGCCTGAGGCATCACTGGGAGGCCTGCAACAACCAGACAGGCCTGGTGCCGCCCTGGTGGGTGATATGGATGACAGCCGAGGTGACGTCTGGCCGCACATGTCTGAGTACATTCCTCTCAGACCTGGCCAAGAAGCGTTCAGGAGCCAGGTGTACTGCTCACACCTCCAGCACGCCGATGTGATCTGTGCTTCCCCGCACAGACCACTGCCCCTAAACTGCCCTGTGTCGCCAGAGCGCACCCCACCTCAAGAGACTGGCGTCCAGGATGACAGTCTCTTCGTGGGCCGGGGACACACCCAATGGGATGCCCTCGCCAGGAAGACCTGACCATTCACGGGCCGGGGCCAGGAGGCACTGCTGCGGCACCCTAAGCTTCTGCTGACAGTGCTACTTGGCATCCAAGTAGAATCTGTCCAACCACTTTCTTCTGGATGGTATTAAGGTCCATGGTTATCGGTCTCTTCCCCCTCTGCTGGGGGCCCCAGAAGGGGGTTGACAGGACCCTAACCTGTTTGTTTTTATATTTCAGCTAGGGGACTACCAATGGAAATTAGCTTGGTAGCTAGAGTTGGGTACATTTACATTTTATTTTTCTTGAAGTGTGTATGAATGTACATTGTTCCTGTATTAAATAAACTAAATTGAAATTGAAATTGAAATTGAATTTGCCTGAATGATAAGCAGGCAGGGGTGCGAAGGACCGCAGCTGGCCATTGCAGAGGGACTCCAACGCTTAATAGGGTGAAAACAAGGAGGCGGACGGGGACATGGAACAATACAATGTATCTGCCCCAGAAAATCCCCCAAAGGAGGGACAGCAATACGGAGGAGGGCCGCCTACACCTCTGAGAGAGGCCCTCACAGGAGCCGACTCAGTTGTTCACGGTGCCTCCAGCTACAGACACTCTAAGGCTGCACAGATGACCGCTTGTATCGAGTCATGTACTGCTGGACTCGCTATGGTCTGACCTGCTGATGGGACCGTGGTTCTGACACTATGGAAGCTCGATCATTCCCATCATCCTCGGGAAGGGCACCACCGGAAACACAACAGTGAGACTCTTCCATTGTATGCCACCTCTTAAGTACGGCCAAGAGAGGGGGTGCGGACGTCGCCTACACAGCAAACACAAAACCACAGAGCCAGTAAAGTTTGGCTGAAGCTGCGTTCAGGAGAGGGAATGGCAGCATGGCAGTTCCCTCTTCCTCCTGTACCACATGCTGGGGAGCGGGGGACATGACAGATTCCATCACTTCCTTCAATAGACAGGTTCAATACCAAAAAGCCAGGGAAAGGATGGAATGCAGCCTTCACTCATGAAAGCTAAAGACCAACAGCAGTCGCCGTGCTAACAGCAGCCGGCACCAATAAGCCAGGGGAAGGGCGCAGCCTGGCCTTCCCCGGTCATGGGGCCCCGAGCTGACAGTATCACTCACTACGTAGGATCGATGTCAATATGCCAGAAGAAGGGGACGCCTTCATCAACAACGGCTAAAGCTAACACCATCTGTGTGGCTAGCAGCCGTTGTTGGCATCAACAAGCTGGGAGAAGAGAACAAACGCGATCCATACCAGCAGCTAAAGCTATTCACAAACCTAATGCCAAGCGGTTGGGCTTGGTCTCAATAATCCAGAAGAATGGTGCTGCTGATTGAGGCGCCATTCTTCTGGCGTCATTCTTAATTCTTGAAGTTGTAACTTTTAAAATCATTTTTTCACAGAGAAAATCCACAATAAACATTTTTTGTGGGACTTTACAAGGACGAGAGTATAACATTTTTTATTTATGCACAACTTCAGATGAATATGCTTGGGACATGTTTCTATGTACACAAATCCTAATTGACAGGTGTCTTAGACCATAACGGGGCTGGTAGTAGCAGAAGCTGGGTCCAGGAGAGAGAACGGATGCTCCCTCTTCCTCCCGCCCCATCGCTCGGGATGCCACACAGGGAAGCGGGCGGGCTGGTCCAGGAGCATCCAGCCGGGGAAACAAAAGCAGGCTAACACCCACTGTGTAGCTAACACCCACCTTGTAGTTGACAGCCACGGCAGGGCTCAATAAAACTCAGAAATAACACGGTCTCACAAGCAAAGGTAGCTAACAATAGCCGTTATGTTAACGGCAGGATCGTCCAACACACCGGGTGGGGGGTGCACGGGTGGCGCCTCCTCGGGTGAGTAAATACTTATAAAATGTAAAATAATTATTTTGTTACGTAATTCTAGTAATGTTATCATGAGCATAATTATACAAGAACAACTTATATTGCGTCTGGAAATCTATTTATTACTTCAGTTTTATTATTATTTTTAATTCAAATTTATTATGTTACCCAATGGGGAATGTAAAAAAATAAATAGAATAACTTGTGGGGCTATAGCCTCGTAAACCAGACCTGTCCACTCCTCGTCCACATTTGGATTTTGGAGTTGGGCTCAGTCTGGATAGGAGCCCATGGAAACTTCTTACAGGGGGCGTCAGTTACTCCTTTGACTGACAGCGTACTTCAGCCAATCAGTGCTTCAAAACAAATACGTCATCAAAATGCGTTAGCTTCTCTAAGGGTTAGCATTAGCTCATTAGCTCTAGCTTTTCTACATGCAAAGACACGTGAAAACGTCTTTTCCTGTTAGAAACTCACCAAGCGCAGACTCTTGCTCTTGTTTGATTGTTGTAATTCTTGGTACTTTGTCTATAACTTTATTTATTGCAGCTTTCAGACGATGGTTAAAGTTAAAGTCCGTCATCTCCGCTACGTGCCGTGATGGTGTCACTTCCGGTTTAGCCACCAGAAGTCACCAAAGAAATTTGAAAACAAAAAGCGTCAACGCTGATTGGCTCAGCTGTTTCACCACTGAGTTGAATCCCCTTCTATGGGCTCCGACCCAGACTGAGCCCAGCTCCAAAATCCAAACATGGACGAGGAGTCAGCGGGGCTGGTTTACAAGGCAAGTGGGGCTAGGCAAGGCAAGATTATTTTACAGCCCATTTATTGCAGTCTCTTATGGCTGAAATACATTGGACACGCGCACAACGCGTGAAGCCAGCGTGTCCAATGTAGGCCTACTCCTGCCGTTAGGGGACAGAAGTTCCGTATCTGGCCCATTGGAAACGTTGTTATTGATTTTTGTTTTTTCGAAGACAAGCTGTAAGAGGCACTGCCTTACTGCAGTCTAGTTTACTGTTACTTGTATGAATATTTTGAAAATTATGGATCGCCTTGTGTTAGGATTTTACCATGAATTATTTCAACAATCAGTTTTGGGGTTTTTTCCGTGGTGAAATGTGAAAGAGGCGACTCAAAGTATCAGTAATCTGTTTTAACAGTGACAGGCATATGTGTGTGAGGATCATGAATGCAAATCAAACAAATTTTCTGTTTGTGATGCTAAAATTTAGAGTTAGGGGCCACTGTGCTCCTTGTAAAAAAAGTTAGTCTGGTGCCCTGGCTAGCTAAGCATCACGATCATTATCTTCATTGTAGTCAGCTTGATTTTTGCAGTATCATTAATTTTATTTATCTAGCTAGCTAGCTAGATAAATTTATGGCTTTATGAGAAATGAATAAAAAGTACATTTATTTCTGCCTTTAGAATGACTTAAATGATTGTTCCAGTTTACCAATAACACACTGTCCCTAACAATAGCATATTGTTAAAGTGGGACGGTAGCATAATGGCATTTTTAAAAAAGGGTAAGACATATGAATGTGATTTTTAAAAATTATGAATCACTATTACCCGCCCTAAACAAAATATATCACAATTACAAACCATCCGCCAGTTTTCTTATTTCTAGAACATTAACATCTTTCACCTAAAACCGCTATGCCATCTGGTTTCACTGCAGAGGTAGCTGAATAGGTGAACCACGCCCCTGGAAGTGATGTTGTGGATACAGAACCAATCTTTTTTAGTCTCATACTGACCTATGAGGAGCTCAGTGACAGTTTTTTCATAACAGAAGTATACACATGTAAAGACAAACACGATTAACCTTTACTCCCCCTAACCTGAGCATTAACCATATTAACCCAACTTTTTAGGGAACTTAACAGTAAAGTAAATTAACAGCACTGTGTCTTATTGCAGTCAAGTATATGGGAAGGATAATTACGCTCTAACTGATTTGATAGGCAGCGTTGCTGACGGATCCGATATAAATGAAAAATGAAACCTTTTTAATTTGCTCCCCCCTCCTCTTTTTTCTAGCAGGGCTGAACTTAAATTTTGTTTCTCAACATTGTTTTGAATGTTTCATTGTTTTTTTTTTCTATACAAGAACGCTGAAGAATAATTTCAGTCACTATCTATCTATCTATCTATCTATCTATCTATCTATCTGTCCATCCATCCACCTATCTGTCTGTCTGTCTGTCCAAGCTCTGAACCGGTGTGTGTGTGTGTGTGTGTGTGTGTGTGTGTGTGTGTGTGTGTGTGTGTGTGTTTAATGACTGATTCCAAACTTGTAGCCCCACATATCCATCTTTTCTTATCTTACACCTTTTTGCCTCTCTGCTTGTCATTAGGCCAAAGAACGCCCCTGAGCATTTACGCTACTGTAACATTGAAAATGAGGAAGCAATAATTATTTCCTCAGATGGTTTAAAGCTCGGGTCGACGATCTTGGAAAACTAGCATGTAGCACGAATGTAGCATCTCCCCAGGGCTCCGCCCAGCTCCCACCCCATTGGAGGAGCTCCCGTTGGGAGCGAACGCACTGGACGCGGAAGCGCCGCGCACGGAGTTTGTGATCGCCTCCAGTGTTATTAACCTTTCTGACTGCTGCACACAACGCACACAGGAGCGCAGCACGCCGCTCCGCTTCCTTCTATTTTTCACGCGAGCCGTGAGCACCGAGAGCGCCTTGGCAGCGCGCTCTGAACCAGGGCCAGTGCACGCTATTGAAATAAACGCGCAGGGGGCTGGTAGAACGGCGAAGGGATTTGATTGGTTCCTGAAGAGCGGTCCGCGCCTTTCGATTGGTTGGAGTTGTTACTGTCCTTTAGCCGCTACAATTGTCAGACTTTTTCCGCACCTTTTTCCGTCCACATAATGAATTGACTTCTCCCAGGGGGCAAGCAGCATTTCATTCAGTATGACAAGAAGTGCTTTTGGACAACATCGTCTACCCTAGCTTTAATGTAAGGGCTCATATTTATCATTATTACACAATATTCATTCTAAAACCATTACATTTTTCTCTTTACAGAGTGTGCACTTTCCGTTTGTTTGTGGTGAGTTCATTGCGTAAGAAGTCAAAGTTCTATGGCTCACTTTTTGGCTACTAGGCCTATTTACAAATACATTGTCAAATAACTTTACTTTCATCAACAGAACAAAACCAAAAGGATTTTGAAGGAAGAGATTGTGAGGAATGCACAATGTCTTAAGGAAAGGGGAGTGGAGTTTGACGTTATTGTCTCACAAACAGGGTTTGTGGGGACAAATGTGCAAAGCATTTGGTATTGCAAACACCAAAAATAATCTCCAGAAACTCCTGAATTGTCATGGATTACAGGAGGTAAGTATTAAATCAGTCAGCAAGATTCCTGTAAGACTAGATGAAACTTCGTATTTGTCCTTCTTGTGTAGCATCAAGCACCACTGACCACAGCCCCTCCAGTCCAGTCCGACGCCAGCAGTCCTGGAACTGATGGAGAGCCGGACACATCTGTACAAGTCAGCCACCACTGTGTCTAATATTCATGTCTGTCACATATATACTGTACAGTCTCTGACCTGTACTTATAAAACGTGTTTGTCCTTCCCATATAGCATCAAGCACCACTGACCACAGCCTCCCCAGTCCAATCTGATGCCAGCAGTCCTGGAACTGATGTACAGCAAGAGACATCTCCACAACAACTTTGTACATTCTGGTGGGTTTTTTTTTTGTTTGTTTATTAGTTTTGTTTTTTGTTTTTTTGTTTTTTTTGTTTTTTTTTGGGGGGGGGGTAATTATTAATATTATTATTACATTGTTTATTGTTGCTAGTCTTAATACTCATGCCAGTGAAGATATCAGTCTGACTAGTCTTCACTACTCTGACAATGGTCAGACTGGTGACGAGTCTAACGACTGTCACAATAGTGAAGACTAGTCAGACTGATATTTAATGAACTGATTAATCCCCTTGGATAAGAGGCAACACATCTTCCCTGACAAATACTAGACCAATTGCGTATGATTCAATTTGTTGTCCAGAGGTAATCTGTTATTGATTTACTTACACTATGAATTCATAGAATTAAATGATGCAAAATCTATAGTATTGTGCTTATCATTTTCAGGACACCACAAGCAGCTCCGAGAGCAATCTCATAAGAATCACACTCCCCTTCAATCCTTCCTTTTTTTTTTTTTTTTTTTTTTGAAAGGAAAGACTGGGAAAATCTACACAAAAATAGAAAACAAAGAAGTTTCAAGGGACTTTACTGGACAAACATTATTTCTAAAGGCTTAAGAACTCTTCACCCATACTGCTCTTTTGCTTTCAAAAGGCATACAGTTAAAGCTTTTGGCTCCAGCACATCAAGCCCCTACTTCAGGTGTCAAGGTTACTGCAAGTTCGAGGACTGTCCAGTCACAGTAACTGTTGCTGTTCAGAGTAACAGTGACTTAAAGGCCAAAGTGGAATTTCAAGGTGGAGTGGCCACACCAGTTGTTCTGAAATACAAAGACGACCTGTGTGGGACACTGAAAGAGTCAAAACTGGCCAGGAACTACAAAGGATGCTTGATGAGGATTTTCTGGAGTCCGGCTGTCGAGACCAAGTCCATAAACCACAGGTTCTCAAAAACATCTCACGAGAGTTCAGACGGAGAAGTAGAAAAAATTAAGTTCAAAGTCTGCAGTTGATGCTTGAGAGAACAGAAGAAAAATTCTCAGACCAAGTATTATAAAAGGTTTTCCTGGAACCCAAAGGGGTGATGCTGTGGTCATCAAAAAGCATTTCCATTTATCATGAAAGATGCAAGGAAGACATTGTTTATCTTGATGCTATGGGGAGCATCAAGACGAAAGAGAAAGGGTCTCCACCTTATTATGTCTACGAATTAATTGCAAGAAATCCACAAAAAAGAAAGTCCCCGTTTCCAGTGGCAACATACTTAGGCTGAATCCCATTTCTCTTTCTGTCCCTACCCCTTAGCCCTACCCCTTGCCCCTAGCCCTTTGAAATGGACTGCTAAGGGGTAGGGCCGAAAGTCAACCCCTCCAAATTGGGACATCCCTTCGACAATCGCGTACATCATCAGTAGTCACCGCTGCCGATTACGTAGGCAGATGCGACAATTGTTTGCCTTAAGACTTGAGAAATCATGCCGTCTGCGGCTGTAGTAATCTCCGTTGCGCGGGCTATTGGGATCTTTTTACGGTTGTCCGCTGCCAATCGGAGGAATGAAAGAAGGAGACACCTTCAACGCCTGGGAATGCTGGTGGATCGTTTTATGGTACGTAGAATGTAATGGAGAATGTTTTTGTGCCAAAAAAAAATAACTGTGTTCCGTTAGTAGACAGTAGTGGGTTGTGCTCAAAAGCTTGGTAATCAAGTGATAGCATTTGTTACTTCGCATTCTACCGTTTGTGTGTCATACGCTCACTGATCTGTGTGCAGGTCTGACAATATGGAGCATGAATGCATTGTTGCTATTAATGCGTTACGTTTTTGGGCTGGGGAAAAGGCAAATGTCCCCCACATAAAACTATAGTTAAATCCTTCTGAGACTAATGATATAAACATATTTCTGTTTCCAGGCTGGTCACCCTACAGCATATTGCAAATTGAACCACAACGTGCCCATCCTGTGACTGTGGTTTAAAGTGGAGGCAGAGTTGAAGCAGGACTTTCGCCTCAGCAGAAGAGCAATGAACAGTCTGCAGAGGCTACTGCAGAGTGATCAGGACCATGGCTAGGGAATTCAGCTAGAAGTGCTCAATATGTTTTCTGGCTGGCTCATGGACTGTCTTATCTCGTTGTATCTCGTGGTTTTAATGTGCCCAAATCCACAGTTCACCGCATCATCCCCAAAATAGCAAATGCTATATGGATCAACCTGAAGAATGTCATCTTTTTCCCCCAGACAGGACAGCTTCATGCAGTTGGACAAGGATTTTTCCACTTATCAGGGACCCCTGCATTCAACAATGTTGTGGGTGCAATAGATGGAGGCCATGTTAGGATAAAACCACCAGCACGGTACCAAATTGACTATTTAAATTACAAGGGATTCCATTCAATAAACATGCAGGCAATATGTGATTCCAGTGGAAGACTCCTGGACATCTTTGTTGGTACCCAGGGTCAGTTCATGACACGCGTGTAATGAAGAACAGCAGCTTTTATAGAGCAAGACGGTACCCTCCCAGAGGCTACATTCTTCAAGGAGATGATGGCTATCCATGTTTGGACACACCAGTCTGTCTGATGACACCGTACAAGGAGCCAGTCATATGCGGATCTAGGGGGTGGCTACTAGGGCTCAAGCCCCGGATGTTTTGTCAAGAGCCCCGGATCGCGGATCCGAGCTGGTCTGAGTATAATGTAGTACTGGAATTCACCAGAGAGTGGCAGCATGCGCTGGAGAGCAGCCAGCAGTCTGCCGCCTGTCCAGAAGAAGTGTTCACGTCTATGCGCCTGCTGCTCCTTGATTCTACTGCTAACCAGAGTCGACTCAAGGAATGAATATCAGAAGCTTTTTCAAAAAGCTGACGTCGCCACCAGCAGCAGCAGCAGCAGCAGAAGCTGCTGCACAGACTGATGTTCCCGGTTTGTGAAACTCTGACTGATTCTGCTCGCTGGCTATCAGTATTATCCGTTAATACCAACAACAACACAACCGCACTGAAAATGAAAGACAGCAAGATCAATGTTACATTCCAGGATAAGACTAAAACCCTTTATGAAATATGAATGAAAAGTATTACAAGCAAAATGATTAAAGTATTCATTGTGCAGGAAAGTGCTCCCTGTCACTGCTTTGCCATTATATAGGATGTTTTTGGATCATTATACTGTATATTACTACTGCAGATGTTTAAGCTTGTCCTAATTTTAGCTAATATGTACACTTTTGGGTGGTTCAATCAACAGTTAATAATGATGTATTCTTCAGCTAATCCAAGGGAGTTTAAAACAGTTCATTTATTTAAAGAAGAGGGAGAATTTTCTAATCTCATCAAGAAACATTTCAAACATTTAAACTCAATATATCAGTATGTTTCATAGGTTTTATTTCTAAATATTTTTGTTTACTTTAGTTCATGTGTGAGTGAAGAGGAAAAGACAGGAGATGACCCACATTTAACATTCCAAAAAAGGCATGACGAGACATGAGAACAGCTCTGAAATATTGTATTTAAAGGGGAACGGTCGTTTTTACAATCTGGACCTTATTTCACATTCGTCACAACAACATTTACTCACCCGTTTGACTTTCGTGTGATTTGCAGTTGGTTCGGAGATAATTAGATACTCCCAGATACTCCTGCAGAGCAGAGACGCTACTTCCATGTAAACAAACAGAATGAATGTGCGCCACGGCGCAGTGTGATGACATCATCGCTTCAGCGCTCCCGGAGAGTTGCTCAATCTAGCCGGTTTACAGACTTCCCAATAGCGCTAAGTGATGCTGACTTAATAAATTTACATGTATCTACCACCCCACAACAAACATAAGAGAAAAGAGCGTCTGTAATGGCTGCATGTCGGCGCCCCGTCCGCTGCCGTTATATGGATATGGGAGCATCTAATTATCTCCGAACCAACTGCAAATCACACGAAAGTCAAACGGGTGAGTAAATGTTGTTGTGACGAATGTGAAATAAGGTCCAGATTGTAAAAACGACCGTTCCCCTTTAAAGAGTAACAGAGACAGAAGAGAGGAAGGAGTGAAAGAGAAAGTGAGGGGAAAATGAACAGGAAATCGTAAAAAAAAATGTGCAGAGAAAGCAAGAGAGAAGAGACAGGAGGATTGAAGACAGGACTTGAGGACAGGATTGAAGAACAGAGCAGTAAAGGACAGCAGAGGTGCCAGCCAGGAACACAGGGAGCCTGCAGTAAGGAAATAAGGTATTTTATTTCTTTAGTTTATGATCAGTCTGAATACAGTTTGTATTTTATATTTTTTTCTTTCAGAGGACATGAGGCATAAAACAATGTTCTTCAAGGCTGCTGGTGGTAAGACATTTGAATCATTAAAGGGTCTGATTTTTAAGTGTTCTCTGTGCCTTTCTCAGCTTTCAGTTGGTGGTAAGTTGATGTAAAAAAAAAAAAAATAAAGATAGTTTAGTATGCATGGCACAAAAAATGCAGGAAAAAATAAATCGGCATCTGCACCCTCAGGGCTAAGCCCCTGATCTCCTAGAATCCTAGATCCACCCCTGGAGCCAGTTAATGGACCAATACAGGGAAGGTTCAATTATCATCATTCCAAAGGATTCAGCATAATAGAAAGGGCTT
The DNA here is from genome assembly GCF_902148845.1 of Salarias fasciatus. NCBI lineage: Eukaryota > Metazoa > Chordata > Actinopteri > Blenniiformes > Blenniidae > Salarias > Salarias fasciatus. Next base: position 1,396,616 of record NC_043751.1, on the reverse strand, counting down.
TTGGAATGACAAAGACCAGATGGAGGTGTACACTTTTCAAAGCCTTGGAGGTCAAGCCAACATTTGCACCTCAGGTTATTGCATCCTGTGCCTTTCTGCACAATGTGTGTCTGGACAACGGGGATGTGCTGGAGCCAGATGAAGATGCTGCACAGGATACTCTAGACCCCCAACCTCCTAGGGAACCCCTGGCAGCTAATGAGAGGTTGGGCAATGCATCAAGAGACCACCTGGCTGCTCTAATGTGTAGGCCCCATGAGGATGCTGACTGATCCGGAAATGGACAGTGTACATAGTTTTTGGTTATGGTACCGCAGGAATGTGTGTTTGAATATGTGCCTAATCCAGAAATGATGTGTATATTCTTTTCCACCTTACCTCAGAGATATGTCAAGTTTTTGTCTGAATAAATGTATTGAAATGCTATTATCTGTTTCAGGCGGTGTTAATGTTTAACTGGTGTGATAGTCATGCTCACAAACTTGTTGTAGAAAACAATATTGCACTTTATTCGGTAAATGGCATCACATTCAGATCGATTTATGCACTAGTCTCAAAAATATTTAAGAGCTACATTAAAACAAAAAGCAGCCACATGTGCCTTTGAGGTAGACATTAGAATACACACACGGGACAACACATCAAATTATTTCTTAAATGAGTCCTGAGAACAACTTTTCATAAACATCGAACAGTGCAAACATACACACAGGAACAAGTGTGTTAAGGGACCATAACTGCACAAAGTAAACTTAAATTTTGTCAATGAGTTTCTCAAACAGATTTAAAAAACGTTCTGTTTTCTTCTTCGTGTCTCTTCTGCTCCTTCTCACTCTCCTGTGCCAGGTGGTTTAGCTTCCTTGTCTTTTTGTTTGGGTGAACAGGGTTGGGGGCGTGTCCACAGTAGCAGTGGTCGGGGCATCAGATGTTGCTGCCTCCGAAGAAGCTGTGGCTGAGGTGGAAGGAGTGGGCTCGACGATCTCCTGAGAACAAATCAAATGAGAAGGTATTATATACCTGAAGAAGGTCATATGGCCACATGTATGTACACTCAACAAAAATATAAATGCAACACTTTTGTTTTTGCTCCCACTTTTCATAAGATGTTCTCAAAGATCTAAAATTCATTCCAGATACACAATATTACCATTTCTTTCAAATGTTCACAAATCTGTCTGAATGTGTGATAGTGAGCACTTCTGCTTTGCTGAGATAATCCGTCCCACCTCACAGGTGTGCCACATCAAGATGCTCATCAGACACCATGATTAGTGCACAGGTGAGCCTTAGACTGTCCACAATAAAAGGCCACCCTGAAATGTGCAGTTTTTTTGCTTTATTGGGGGTCTGGGGACTCAGAGCCAGTCAGTATCTGGTGTGACCACCATTTGCCTCATGCAGTGCAACACATCTTCTTCACAGAGTTTATCAGATTGTCGATTGTGGCCTGTGGAATGTTGGTCCACTCCTCTTCCAAGGCTGTGCCAAGCTGCTGGATATTAGTGGGAAGTGGTCCACGCTGTCGTATACGCCGGTCAGGCACATCCCAAAGATGCTCACTGGGTGACATGTCCGGTGAGATGCTGGCCATGCCAGAACTGGGACATTTTCAACTTCCAAGAATTGTGTACAGATCCTTGCAGCATGGGGCCGTGCATGATCCTGCTGAAACATGAGGTGATGTTCATGGATGTATGCCACAACAACGGGCCTCAGGATCTCATCACGGTATTTCTGTGCATTCAAAATGCCGTCAATAAAATGCACCTGTGTTCTTCGTCCATCACAGATGCCTGCCCATACCATAACCCCCCACCACCACGGGCCACTCCATCCACAACATGGACATCAGCAAAGCGCTGTCTGAGCGGCTGGTCTCAGACCATCCTGGAGGTGAACCTGCTGGATGTGGAGGTCCTGGGCTGGTGTGGTTACAGGAGGTCTGCGGTTGTGAGGCCGGGTGGATGGACTGCCATATTCTCTGAAACGCCTTTGGAGACGGCTTATGGTGGAGAAATGAACATTCAATGCACAAGCAACGGATCTGGGGCCTCACCTATAAAGCTCGCGGTGCACAAAACAAGCCCCAAACTTTGCGCAGCGGCTCCTCTGCGCCAAAGCAGGTACCTATACACATTTTGCGAAGGGAAAAAATGCGCGTGACTTTGTGGTCCTCACCGCCAACAAAATAGCTGCCGTACAGGACCGCACAATTCAGAAAAACTACGTGGAGACGACTAAGCAGAAGGAAACAGAATTTAAAGTCCTTTATTTTAAACTGCAGGGCTGCAGCAGCAAGACATGTAGAAAGAAACGTAGAAAAATACAAAGCCCAACCATACAAGGAAAAGTTAAATATAATTTGTATGTAAAATTAGATGTAATTGCATAACAGGAATATACCGACCGACACAACTAATTATTCAAGTTAAATTAAATACAGTGGAAATCCAAATCGAAGACACATATAATTAAATAATAGATAGAAGCCGACAGATATAAATCAAACATAATTTACACCAAGATTCAAGACAGATATAATGAAATGAATAACAGACATAAGTTCGATATAATTTAAATATAAATTTAAGACAGACGGTGAGTGGTGATGAGCACATGAGGGGAGACACTTTGAGGAAGTCACGTTCAGAGGCTTTGGAGTGTTTCCATCCTGAACCCTCACCTTTCTACGTCTTCTACAATAAACACTACAACAATAGTTCAAAGGGAGCAATCAGACACATCACGGAATAAAAACATGTACAATGTCTTTGTCTCTGCACTACAAATACCGACTGTCACTTGTAATGACATAATTTTTTTCATGATGCACACTTCAAATTGTTCTCAATTAAATGGCAAATTGACAGAAAAAATGTTTGCTGAGTCACCATGGCCACATCTGACGTCCGAACCCCGAATCCTCCGGGTTCTCAGCCTCTATGTGCTGCAGCGGGTTAAACCTGTTGACTCCAGAGGAAAAACAATTTTGATGATGCATGGACGCACAACCATATTGTGCAACCAATTTCCACTACATTTTTATAACTTTTTTCTTTTTTTTGTTTTTGTTTGTTTGTTTTTTTAAGATGTTTCTGCCATGTTGAGACACTATGAATTCTGACAACTCTCCTTTAAGTCGGACACTTTCCTTCCCTCCAGCAGTAGAGTCCCGACGGCTCTGGTCCTGCTCCACTCAGTGTCTCCGTCTGTCCCTCCACTGCTGTGTCCTCCGGAGAGGACAGCAGCCCGGCTCTCCTCCTCACCATGAGGGCCCAGCATCACCTCAGACCTCCACAGCAGCTAGGAGGTGACAGACATAAAAAAGGACAGCACTTCCATGTATGTTTGATAATTAGGCAGTCCTGTGTAGCGCCTTACTTTATCAGTGTCATTTTCAGAAAAAAATAAAGGACAAGCGGAGACAGGAAAAAAAAAAACACGGGAGGCATGCAGCCAGACTCTCTTGGGGGCTAGGCAGCTAAAGGCTAGCTCCCCAACATGGCGCCCGCTGTAACCGTGACGTCATGTGCAAGAGACCCATAGAACTGAATGTGGAGGAGAGTAAAAGAGTTGTTAAAACCAACACAGAAAGGATTAGAGCATAATGCAAATGAAAATATCCTCAAGAAGAGCTTTGTTGGGCCAGCTCACTGAGAGAGAGACAGCAAGACCGATTTGTGGCACTGGCAACTAGCAGTGACACCTCCGGTGGCAACGCGGGAATGCCACGGCAATTGCCACGATTTATGCCACTATTTGGGGCCATGCCACAGTTTATGTCGCTGTTTGGAAACATGCCACGACTAATGCCACGGTTTATGCCACTGTTTAAGAAAGATGTCACGGTTTGTGCAGCTGTTTCTGAAAGATGCCACAGCTATTGCCAAAAAAATACACCGCTGTTTGGGTGAGATGCCACGGTTTTTGTCGCTGTTTGGAAACACGCCACAGCGAATGAGACAGTTTACGCCATTGTTACGAACATGCCACAGTTTGTGCCGCTGTTTAAGAAAGATGCCACAGCTATTGCCAATACATATACCGCTGTTTGGGTGAGATGCCACGGTTTATGCCAAGGGCATCAGTTTGTAGCTGTGTGTATGTGTGTGTGTCTGTGTGTGTGTGTGTGTGTGTGTGTGTGTGTGTGTGTGTGTGTGCGCGCGCAAAATATACTTTCACTCACCATAGCTGAAGATTCACTTTCAAAGAAAGGCGCACAGAGGTTCTTATTTCGGTCAGACTTTTCATTGACTTTCATTCATCTTGATTTCCGATTGTTAGCTTTAGCTTTAGCGGTGTTGAACGGTCACGTCTCCCTCAACTTGTCAGTCAATAATCAGGACCCGCCTACATCAGCGGCAGCCAATCAGCTCTCAGCGGCAATCTGCGCCCACTTGGCAAAATAAATAGCCTACATAGATAGATTGCGCTCGGTCTTATTGAAGCAGCACAGATATTTCAGATAATCTTGAAGAATTTATGAGAGTGAGAGTTCTGAAGAATTCTCATCAGAACCTCGCTTTTGAAAAATACCAGAACAACCGTATCCACAGAAATAGAGTTCTGCAATTACAAACAGATGACAGATACAATTTCAAGTAAATATTAGTAACTATTAAATTTTAAATAAATTACAGAACGCCAAAAAGTAACATTTTGAATACAGTAATAAAAAACAAACTATATGTCAAAAGGTAAGGCATCTCAATGTTCTTGAAAAACTCTCAACTATTTCAATACACAATAAATCAAACACAGAATACCAAAAAGTTACAAAGAAAATACAGTAATAAAATACTAAATACAAGTGTTGTAACCTTATTTTTCTTGTAAAACTCACAACCATTTCAATGCTGTATAAATTAAATACAGAATACCAAAAAGTTACAAAGAAAATACAGTAGTAAAATACTAAATGCAAGTGTTTTAACCTTATTTTTCTTGGAAAACTCACAACCATTTTAATACACTGTAAAATATATATAGCGTGAGTGTGTGTGTGTTTGTGTGGGTGGGGGGACGGGGGTGGTGGTGGGGGTGGTGCTGTTGGATTACTTTATTTACTCAGGTCCATAGCCTCCTCAAACCTGGCAAAAATTTTCTTTTTTTTTGTGTCCACAATTTCCTCCATGAACTTCTCATAGTCATTCTGTTTTTCAAAAACAAATGTCATCATTTCCACTGGAGAGAACTCATCAGGTTCATCCTGCCAGCTCAGCAGTTCATTGAGGAGGTCCATCTGCTCATTTTCGTCCATTGAAAGGACAGCTGGCAGCTTCAAGGCTCCCTCAAATTTTGACTTTTTGCCCGAGTCTGCTGCAGCTTCAGCATGTTTCAAAAACACTGTTCCCTGCAGTAAAGAGAAAAACCGCATCAAGGTATTTTGCATATACATCGTTCACAGTTCTTAAAGTTACAGAGTACCGTATTGGCGCAAATCAAAGACGATATTTTTTTATTCCAGAAATTGTATTCTCAAAGGTGTAGTTGTACTATAATCTTGGACTAGATTGTCGTTACACATCCGCGCCGCTAGATGGAGCCAAAGTACAGGTGACCAGAAACACAATGAAGCGTCACAGTCAAATGGTCTGTGGTCACAGTGATTTGATGAAAAATTGAGGAATGTAAACATCTGGAACAAGGAGCTGGAACGCTAGACCAGTGAGCAAACAGAGGCGAAGTTTTGATGCCAATTTTAAACTGATGGTTTAACGCCGCAGAGTCAAACAACTGCCAAGCGGCCAAGATATATTAGACTGAATAATTAATGCTCATGAAGTTGAATAGTACTTGAATTTGATGGTTATGAAGTTATTTACATCATTAATGCAGTAAATGAACCTTTGAGGCTCCTTAATTGTTGCTTATTCACTGAGTCATCGCCTCACTGCAGCAATATCTTCTTCAATCACATGAAATGTTATCTCTGTTGTGAGTTTCCCTGGAATAACTGTACAATAAAAGTTTTTCTTTTATGAGTAACCTTGTCGTCTTCAACATATATTTTTTTTTCACAAAATGATATTTGAGAAATCAGGGTCGTCTTATAATCAGAGTCGTCTTATATTTGGGCCAATACGGTATTCACTGTACACTCTTAAACAGATCACACCTATTACAACTGTCTAAGCTATTTGTCACACACTTAATGCATACTGGCAGCATATGAAATCTGCGTCATGTCACGTATCAAAGTATTGTTATTAGGGACTGAGCCCTCCGGGCATGGTGGCCACAGGCCACCATGCCTGGAGGGCAAGTTCTCTATTGTTATTTGTCCGTTTATTAGGCCCGAGCCCCTGGCCTGCCAAGGGCGAAGGGCCTATTGTTTCTGTAATTAGGGACCGAGCCCGGAGGGCATGGTGCCCGTAGGGTAAGGTCTCTATTGTTATTTGTCCGTTTGTTTCTTCTTATATATTATGATATATTATGATATTATTTTACGTCCCTCCGATTTGACCCCAAATGTGACCCCCTAAACATGCACGAAAACTCACCAAATTTGGCACGCACATCATGACCGGCGAAAAATTTTATAAAATGGAAAAATTAACCCCATCTGCTCTCTAGCGCCACCTAGAAACAGTAAAATTGCCGCGACGGTCCGTAGGAATGTCGTAGAGAGATCAAACCAACACTCACGTGTTTGTCTCATCAAGATCTACATTTCACGTGCTGACATCCTTGACCTAAATCCAACAGGAAGTCCGCAATTTCCCTTTCAAAGTAAAATTTTGCTCAAAATCACTCCTCACGAAAAAATGATCTCCTCCGAGACAGTTTGTCGTACAGACATCAGACTAACGTCACATGGTAGAAGACAAATTTCTCTACAAAAGTTGTTCAAATCTTTGTCAAAAGTCTAACAGTGTGGATTTTATTAACGTTCAAAGTTGGAAGTCTGAAATCCTGCCTTGCTCCGGCCCTCATCCGTTATAATGGGAAAAAAGAAAAAAAGTCGCCTTTTTTCAGCACCTCGAACAAACGGCGACTGTGGCTAAACCGTGACTCCTACTAACAAACCGAGCACACGTAAACCCTCACCAGGTTCTCCCGAACAAGATGATGTAACATCAGTGGGGATAATTTCATGTTATATGTACGTTTTCACAGGTATGAAAAGGTGTGCGCTCTGCATTTTTTTTGCTCTCAGTTATAATGGAGCCGGATGGGGAAAAATCTCACACTTCTCACAAACTGAGGCCTCTATGGTCGAAACTAAAAGTCTGACTGCTCTGAAAGCTAAACGGGACATCTGATGAGGAGAGCTGCAATGCTGGTTTGTTAACGGGATAGCATTCACACTTCGAGACATTAATTCTATACCCTGAGAGCAAACCAAATCTATGTAAGGTTGAAATCATATTGGGGACCACCGTTTTAGGATCTGTAACATATAACAACAAATCATCCGCATAAAACGAAAGCTTAAATTCTGTGTGCTTCCGGACAATGCCTGTGAGCCAAGGAGAAGACCTCAGAAGAATAGATAAGGGTTCTATTGCAAGGGCAAATAAAAGAGGTGATAAGGGAAACTGTTCTGGAATTGATGAAGACTAAGAATCAGATTGTCCTGGTGACACAGCATCGTTATTTTATTACAATAAAAAGACGATCAGTGGAAGCAAATGAGTATTGATGTTTACATGAAGACATAGAGGATCTCAGTAAATCAGACAAATCGTCTGGATTACAATCACTTGATTCAGACTCCAAAATCAATCTGTAAAAAAAAGAAAAGCACCTGGCATGACTGTCTGAACGCTGTGCTGGAGTTGGATCTGTGACAGGAAGTGATGGAAGGCTCTGATAGGACAGACGACAGCTTAAACTGCAGCTGTGCTTTCATTTTCATTTACCTCACTGTGAAGACGCGTATTCAACAGGACACTTCATCAACAGACACCTCCAGCTCCAGGTAGACTCGACTCTGTGTGTGTGTGTGTGTGTTCAATTGCATGTCTTGAATTTACTCCTAATAAATAAAAAAAATAGATATATAATCTGGCCTTGAAATAATGACATGGCAAAAAAAAAAAAAAAAAACTCAAACTGTGTAATTTTGCGTTTAGTGTAGTTTTCTAAGTGAAAATGTCTTCAACTTTCAGAAGAATAACTTATAAGCATTAAAAGTAAAAAAAACAAACAAAACATTGAACTGCACATGAGCTTCTTTTTTTAGACTTTTGCTTCTCTCTGAATTTAGTTTGATCTCGTTAAAAACAGTTTTAAAGTAACTGGAACAGATGATAAAGTCATAAAGTCCTTAGGTTAGAGAAAACTAAATCACACTGACTGGTAGTCACTGTGACTTAGCAGATTGCAGAAATGGCTGCCTTTCGACATGTGGAGCCTGTGGAATGTCAGTGTGACTGTCTGCCGGTAAGTCTTCATATTTGACATGACATGTTGTTTTTCCAGACAACACCTGATACCACACGTGATGTGACATTCCAAAAACACACTTTGCCCGGAATTTTTTTTAATTTATTTATTTATTTATTTCAGTCTTCTTTTGGCATGAAAACACAAGTAGCATAATTCTTACAACTTAAACAATACATTTGACTGAAAGGGTATAGGCAGAAGTTTATCACTTGTATCGCCTACCCCTAGCAACATAAACATTACCAAGACAGCAACAAAAAATATATCTCAAAAAGAAAAGAACTAAACCGACCTAGTTCATACAGGTATTACTTCTTCTTCTCCTTTTTTTTTTTAAATTTATTTATTTATTTTTTTAATCCACCTTTCGGCATCTCTTACCCTCATACATCTCGCACCCACACACTATGCTATTATTCATGACATACACCCAAAATTATACACTCACACACAAACACACACGCTCAGCCATAATTTGACTACAATCATTTCTATACTTTGCAAGTTTTCCAGAGTGACTTAATCAGTAACTTTATATTTATTTATAATACTGACCTTATACATTTTTTTAAAAGTGTGAACATTTTTGGAGCCATTTAATGTATCATCCAGATCATTCCATAAGTTGACGCCTCTAAACGAAACGCATCGACTTTTCAAGTTGGTCCTCACTGGTGCCGTTTTAAAAATCATACCTCCTCTGAAATTATACTGTCTCTCTCTGGGTTTGAACAAGACTTGGATATTACGAGGGAGTATAGTATTATGAGCCTTATATATGACTAAAGCGGTGTTCAGATTGACAATATCCTGAAATTTAAGACACTTTAATTGTATGAAAAGATCATTGGTTGGAGCGTAGTAATCTGCCTGGGTTATGATTCTTATTGCCTTGATTCAAATGATTGAACTGGAAAAACCTGATATGTGTGATCAACCAACATATTTTGAAATTCTATTTGATCCTTCCTGACGGCCAGACAGCAGTGCTGAAAGCACTGAAAGTTCCCTTCATGCATGCGCAGTTCGAGTATGTATACCAACAATGTCAGTTTTGACCCCTGGGTGACCCTAGAAGAAGAAGAAGATTTTCACCAGCGCTGCAGATGGGCCTGCCGTCATTACACCCCCGAAGAGGTAGTTTGGACCGATTCTGCTTGGATGCCAAGTGGCACCGTCACCGGAAGCTCAGGGTGTCGCAGCAGCACCTCCTGGCCCTGGTCTGGAGGGACTGGACTTCCTGTTGAGGGCGTCCCACTGGGTGCGGCCCCAGACCACCAGGAGACTGTCATCACAGATGCCAGTCTCTCAAGGTGGGGTGCCCTCTGGCAACACAGACCAGTTCAGGGACTGTGGTCTGTGGAGGGCAGCAGAGACCCGATCAGTGCGCTAGAGCTGTGGGCAGTACACCTGGTCCTTAAACATCTCTTGGCCATACCTGAAGGGAAGACACGTACTCGCATGAGAGTCAACACCTTGGCCGTCTTCCACATCGACCACCAGGTTGACCCCATCGTTGCAGGCCTCCCAGCAACTTCTCAGTTGGGCTGCAACCTGTCTGGCCAGCCTGCGGGGTTCTGTATCTACCAGGGGCCTGAATCTACGATCAGACTCCCTCTGCTGTCGGAGTCATCCACCAGGAGAGTGGTCCCTCCACCTGGGGGTGGTGCAGTACCAACCCACTGTCCACTTGGTTTTCTCTGAGGGGAACCACCAGCCTCTGGGTCAAGACATGCTGTGGATGCCACGTAAGACTACACTTTTGCTGGGGAAAGGCATGGGTGAGGTACCCACTTTGTCTATCAGCCCATTATGCCTGAAGTGGCCTCTGGATGTTCGGGATGCCACTCGAAGTTCGAACGTTGCCCTTTTCCCAAAGCTGCCGTCGAGTCTACAGCCTATTCAGAGGCTCTATGAGGCTCATACGTTATGGCTCTCCATTGGACATTCCTCAAGACAGGGCAGAGCTCTTGTACCCAGTAGGAGGATGCAGTATTGATGCTACTACGGCATACGTCATTCCGAACAGCTTTGGTTTGTTATGGAGGCCCTGGCGGAGGCTCTGCTCTCTCCAAGCAGAGCTTCTCCCACTGGATTATGGATACCTTTCACCATTCTTAGCAGGTGGCGAACTGCTCTTTGCCGTTGGGTGTGTGCTGCCACTCCACCAGAGCAGTGCCTAGTGACGTGCAGTCAGAGGAGGTGGGGGGGGGGGGGTCTCCCCTGGTCATGGAAAGAAAAAAGAAAAAAAGAAAAAAAAGAAAGTAAATGGTTGTATTTTCCAGTGATTTTAGAAACTAATTATGAATTTAACTTCGCCGTTTTTATATTATCTTTTAATTTTCACGTTTACCATTAAAACACTGAGAAGAGATGAGGCAACAGACACAGTGCTGCCCCACCTCCATCTGGAGGCCAGGTCTGACCGGCCTCAGGTGAGGGCGGTGCTCTGTTATTATGTCGATATTAAATTTTCATATGCGAATACTATATGAACTAAATTTCCATAGTTTAGCTGATTTATATAATGAGCCGTGTTTTTGTCAGCAACTTTATTTCTGTAATGTGTTTCTTGTGCCAGACGATCAGTGGCGTAGAAACATAAGGCAGGCCGACAGCTCTCCGGCTTCATGTTAGGGGGCGCTAATGATGCCATGCAGTGGCAGTGGAATGAGACATTTACAGGTAGCTATCAAGTGCTGAGTCAATTGTTTTCTTCTCACCTTGTCATACATTGGGAATGGAGGATTACAATCAGAAGATAAAACAATTCTCAACTTTGGATTTCCGCTGGAAGGAGGAAATAACAGCTAAAGGCAGACCAGAGCCAGAGCTGAGAGATTAGCTTCAGAGCACAGATTGGAAAACCTGCTCCTTTGAAACAGACTGGTACTCCCGAAAAGCCTGGCTGTGTGGACGTCCACTGAGAAAGACCAGTTTCTGCTTCTCCTGCCTGCTTTTCTCACCCAGTTCATTTCTAAGTAAAGGTAAGACCGTAATGACTTTCTTTAAAGTTAAATGTGCTTTTTTGTGTGCTGGAACTAAAGCACTGAATAACTGTTTGGTAGGCAAGAGCCAAAGCATGAAGAACAGTTTTTTTGTGAAACTTTTTTTTTTGTTTTTTATTAAACATCTTTTTTTGTGTGCTTCTTGTGAGCACGCTGCTCTGGAGGCTCATGTGACGATCTGACTGAAGACGTCAGCGCCTCCCCAGCCATGAAGCTCCCTGCACGTCACTGGCAGTGTCAATATCTTGGACCGTCCTGAGGGGGTACCCTGGACGACGATGCCGCTGCTTCCTGGGCGGCGCCGGCATGTTTTTCTAGGTGGTGCAGCATGAACACCACCACTACCCGTCCACTGGGTGCGGTCCTTGGCACTGCAGAGGCTTCTCAGTGAGTTTGATATCTGGGATTCCCTTGACTAAGTTGGTTAAACATCATTCCAGAGCTTTCGGCACCGCCTTCTGGCAGTCAGGAGGGACAAAACAGAACAAAAGTTATAAATGCAACGATGTAGTCTGAGTTTATGGGTAATTTTCTCCATTGCCAGTATCTCTTCAACAGTGCTCGTCCACTGGTCCTCAGTCGGTGCGTCTAATTTGTACCACAATCTGGTGATGGATTTTTTACTTGCTGATAGCAGCACTTCCTCTTTTGGTGTTACATGAGATATTGCCCAAGAAGATTATCTTGTCTTTGGAGAATCAGAATATTATCCACAAATAATCCACAAATTATGTTCTTTCCTCCTACTTTACCCCCTTTCACTTCATCTTCCCACCTAATCATTCGGGCTAACGGTTTAGTAAATAATGCACATAGACTTGGAGAGAAGCTGCACCCCTGTCTGGTTCTTCTTTCCAACTTGAATCGTTTGGTCAAACTGCCACTGATTTTAATCCTTGCCATAGATTACTGATATAACGACTTACAGCTATTCACCAAGTCCTTATTGAATCCAATTTCTACCTGTACTTTGTACAGAAATACCCATTTAACACTGTCAAATGTTTTTTTTTGGCATCTATGCTAACCAGGACTGCACTTTCCCTATTGTTCTGTATATTTTCTATAATATGGAGGCTCCTTCTTGTATTTTCTTGTTTGCCTCTCTTAATAAAAACAGTCTGATCTTCATTGTGAAATTTCTGGTGAATCAGAGCCAAAGATGACGAGTCAAGATGTTGACGCTGCTCAAGGAGTTTTTGTTGAGGATTGCTGAGAATACACACACAAATCAGCTGATCGAGAGCAAGGCTGCTGCTCCGAGGAGAACTCAACCCAACTCTGGAATGACTTCCGGCAACACCAAGTCAAACAGACAGAATAGCAGGTGTTGTTTCTCGGATGAACGCTCATGAGCATTCTGTTCATAACACATATGGATATTTCACTAAGAGTACCTGGTGGACTGGGTGTTCTGTGTTTGTTGCACAAGGTTTTGATAAACAGGGCAGCAGTGAGAATCAAAACTTTTACATCATGATATGAATAATATTTACAGCACAACACACAGGTTTTTCATCTTTTACATCAGAGGAATTTATGATGTCCTAATCATTCATCTCTCTTTTTTTTCCAGCCGACATGGACTTCCCAAATTCCACCAACCTTGACAAAATACTGGGCTTGTGCAAAATGGTCATCAATTTGGTATCTAAAGCGAAGGAAAGCAACAAACGATGCCGGCGCCTTTCAGAACAAGTCCAAGTGTTGCAGAAAATTGTTGAGGGCATCAAGCAGATGGAGCCATCGCTGATCACTTCAAAAGTGACCACAGCTCTGAGCATGCTGAGGCGCACTCTGGACACGGCTCACAGGCTGGTCTCCAAATGCAGCAAATTCAACTTTATCAACGTGTGGCAGCACAAAAGTGACTTTGACGATGTGAACGAAAGCCTTCGAGACGACTTTCAGAACCTGACCGGAGCGCTGCGGGAGGTGCAGGGACAGATGACGCAGGGGATGCGCCACAGCTACAACCCCTTCCATGCTGGTCCATCAAGCCCCTGGTCCGCCGGTCCACCGGGCCCCTGGTCCACCGGTCCAACTCCCAACTTGTCCAGCCATCCACCAGTCCCCTTGTCCGCCGATCCACCTGTCCCCTGGTCTGCAAGTCCACGGGTCCCGGCTCCAACTGGGTCTATGGCTGGGATGTCTTACCAAGCCAGCACGCCTCAAGGTGCTGCTGCTTTTCAGGAATGGTTTGCTTTGGAGAACGATGCTGTTTTCATGAAATGGGAAAGATTTTTTTCCACGTATTGATGAGCTCAAGTTGTGATCAGATTGTTATTCACATCCTGCTGATTTACCTCAGTCCAAACTGAGGAAATGTTTGTAGATTGTTCTGGTGTTAAGTCTGTGACGATCGAACAATGCAGAGTCTGTTCTCCATACAGTTTAATCATTTTCATATCAATACCTAAAGGTTGATTTTTCCAATAACATGTTTTTTGTTCGTTTAAGATTGATTCTCTTTTTAAAGTTATCTAAAGGGGCTGTATCATGCAAAATTCAGTTTTTGTATGTTTTAACCTTGTTATATAGTTATGTACTCACCAAAAACACCCCCAAAGCGTTTTTTTTTTCCTTCGTGTCTGTGTGTTTGAGCTTTCCTGGTGTTTGTGCTGCTCAGAGAGGCAGCCCCTCCCGCACCCGTGAAAACGCTCCATTTCCCACGTTCACGTCACACGGTGAAGATGGCTCCCCTGAGTGTGTGTGTGTGTGTGTGTGTGTGTGTGTGTCGGGGGGTCTTGGCGTCCCCGCTGGCCAACGGTTATAAAGGCATCAAAATGGTAATATAATTTTTTGCTTGCCTTCAGGTACAGAATTTTACTGCACAGTTTGGTTACTGTGGAAGAATGTTAATGTTTCAGATCTATGGTAGGGGGCGCTATAGAGTTGAGTTGTATTAAACTTTATAATCCATTACATGAGGACCATTATGGCACATAACTGACTGTAATCTGAGTGTTCTGGGACAATGCCTGAGCTCGCGAGGGGCTGTCCAAATAACAGGAAATGAAGGCGTTTTTCGACGGCGTGCTGTGACGAGACCGAGCAACGTATCAAAAAAAGCTGGCTGAATATTGAAAGTCAATGTGTCCAGATGCAGTGTGCTGAGTTTGGGCTCATTTGGAAGAAAGGAAGTAAGAGTTCAGTTCATTTGAAAAATGAAAAGTGAAATGGCAGCAAATTTTGTATCCAAGATGGCCGCCTTCCTGTTGGTCCCGCAGATTTTAACCAAGAGAGTTTTCTGGTTGTCACCTCATGCTCTGTCACTGGTGTGAATTTCGTGTTCCTACGTCAAAATATGCCCTCTCTGTGGGCCATAGGGGTCTGATTGTAGGTGGCGCTGTTGAGCCAGTGTTGATCTGTCACTGTGGAGGTATACATTTTATCTAGTTTTTCGCTGGGCCGGTCGCGTAGATAGCAAAAAACCCCACATTCAGCTATGTTCAGGGGGTCAAAAATGCATTCTCGTGGGACAAAGAATAATAATAATACAGAAGAAACTGAGCAAGAACAATACCCTACGTGTTACGGCGATGGCTAACGAGTGCCTCGCTAACCCACAACAGTAGTCACAACTAACTATCTCAAAGAAGCACATGAGCATGGCAGATTGCAGCCAGCTGCAGTCTGTGTCCTGCCAGCTTCTTTTAACGCCTCAGGTGCGAGTGCAGGACTGGCTGAGGAGCTGCTCTCCGGCCAGGTTCCGCGGGTGCAGGCGATGAGGCGATGAGTGGTTCCTGCAGCAGCAGCAACCTGGGAACCACACACTCGGACACTCACTCACTCCTGGGAGGGGGAGAACAGAGAGGATACGGCGACGGCCGCAACAGTTTGGAATCTCAATACGTTTTATCTGAAATGAGATCTGGATGTTGTACAGCAAAATTAAAGATCTCTTATTATTTTCTATATGTTTTGCATGTGATTTTATGACATTGAACAGGCTTTTTCTACCTTTATGAATCTGCAGTTATGGCAAATTATAGCAGGAGTTGTGGAAAATTATGTTTTAATTTCCTTTCTTGGTTCTTTCTCAATCAATAAAATTGAAAAAACAGAAAACAAAAGTTGTTTTTTTCTCTCTCTCTTTAAGAAGAAAATGGAAGAGATGATTCCACTGATATTACATTTTTCCATTCTTGCATCTGGAATGTTTAGTGTGACATCTCTCACTTGTACATTCTTGTGCGTAAGCTGCAATTGTAAATCTGTAAATCACTTCTCTTGTACGAGGTGGGACCCAAAAGTTCCCGGACTGTGGTTATAAAAAAAAAACAAGAATGATTTCAGACTTTTGGCTGTTACATGTCGCTATAGCATAGCCTTAAGCATAACTTTGAAAAATTTCACCTCCCAAGACACACAGGCAGCGTTTATGTTACTACAGTCCCGCCCCCTTCTTCGAAAAATGCGAAAATGGCGGAACCCACTAATAAGCGAGACCAGCGCGCTAGCATCAGATTCTGTTTGCTACTGGGGAAAACGGCAACAGAAACAGTCACCATGATCCAGACCACGTATAAAGATGAGGCTCTGGGAAGAACACAGGTCTTTGACTGGTATGGGCGCTGTCAGAGTGGTCAGATGTCCACTGAAGACTCGCCTCGCTCCAGCCAACCCTCCACCTCCCGCACAGAGGAAAATGTCCGCAAAATCGAAGCTGTGGTCATGGCAGATCGACGCAGGACCATCGATGAGATTGAACATTTGACAGGGATCTCCTGGAGTTCCAGCCAGAGGATCCTTCGTGAGGATTTGGGCTTGAGGCGGGTCACTGCCAAAATGGTCCCGCGCCTCTGAAACACTGAGCAGAAACAGGCTGGCGTGGACATGTGCCAGGAGCTGAAAAGGCAGCTGGAGGACGATGGAGGCTGTTTGGGAAGATCATCACCAGGGAAGAGACGTGGCGCTATGGCTACGATCCGGAGACCAAGCAGCAGTCCACCCAATGGCGCCATCAGGGATCACCACGGCCGAAGAAAGCGCGTCAGGTCAGATCAGCGATTAAGACCATGCTGATCGGCTTTTTCGACATCAAAGGGATGATCCACAGCGAGTTTGTGCCGCCGGGGCAAACCGTCAACCAGGACTTTTACCTGGAAGTGCTGCGGCGCTCCGGGAGGCGGTCAGGCTGAAGCGGCGGCGCTGTGGGGGAGGGGGACTGGTGGCTCCATCATGACATCGCGGCAGCGCACAGGGCTCTGCGGTAAAAGAGTTCCTGGTGAAAAACGGCATGGCCCTGCCGCCCCATCCGCCGTATTCCCCCGATTTAGCACCTTGCGACTTCTTTCTATTCCCAAGAATGAAAAAGGCACTGAAGGGGCGGAGATTTGATGATGTGGAAGAGGTGCAGAAAACATTGAAGGACGCTCTTAAAGCAATCATTACGCACGAGTTTGCCGACTGCTTCGAGCAATGGAAATCCCGGCTGCAGCGCTGTATTCAAGCCGAAGGAGAGGATTTTGAAGGTGACAGTGTTGATTGAATGTGAAAATAAAAAAATAAAAAGCCATAACCACAGTCCGGGGACTTTTGGGTCCCCCCTCGTATGTTCAAACTGACTGGACAATAATCTGTTTTCTGGTTCTGATTCTAACGTGAGTCCACCAAATATGTGAAAATGTCAGTGTGATTGTTGTGTTGAAACATCTTGGCCTCTTTTATAGCTTTTAATTTATTTTTGATGTATTTATTGTATTTTTATATAAAGAAAAGACTCAGTTGAAGAACTGCACATAAATCAAAAGTTACAAATGTAGCTATGGTTCTATTTCATTACTACTGACTGACAGAAGGCAGTGTGAAAGCACTGAATGTTCTCTTTGTGCATGCACAGTTCTAGTATGTATTCCAACAATGTCACCTATGACCCCTGGGTCACCCTAGAAAGGTATTAATTCCGATGTAACTCCAAGTTCGGCTCCTACAGAATCTTCTTGCGTGATCATGCAGATTCTGAGAGATAGAGCTCTCTGGCGATCATTCATAGAACCATAGTTACGGTCGTAATTTTCGTTCTATTTCATCCATCCCAGACTAATACCGGCGTAGTCAAGAGGAAACCCAGAGACAAAGCCCACTGATACCCCTTTCCCACTGGCCAAAAACCCGTTTAAACCCGCTAAGTCATGGCAGTGGGAAAAGGTTTGACCCGGGATTTCGACCCGGGTCGTTCACCCTGCAATCGACCCGGTAAATTCCCGGGTGAGTTTGTAGCGGCTTTTAGTGGGACGGACACATCCGGGAACTTACATGATGACGTTGATGCAGCGCGGCTACGTTAGCGCGCTAGTTGTTGTTTCTGGACACAGCGTGAGATTTCCTTCAAAATGACCCAGCAGTGGCAAGAGAGCGAGACCAGAGAGCTTCCCCTGATCCGTGGGGAAGAGGAGATTCGTCTACAGGTAACAGGGACTGTTTTCCGCTGCATTGTTTACTTTCGTTTTGCTCCGTCGCGCTGATGATGTCATCAACGTGGGACACCATCAGTGCAGGAAAACGCAGCGACGCGGCTCGCCAGCAGGAGGTGAGACGCGGGTCTGCAGGCGGTGGGAAAGGCATCTAAAAAGACGATAGTTAGCGGGTCGCAGACACGGGTCGACCCGCTAGTTGCAGTGGGAAAGGGGTAAGAGAAACCTCTGCAGAGCTGATGACCATGCCCAGTAGATGGTGAGTGGTGGCGTTCACACTATACAACGTAGAAACGTGGTATCGTCAAGGAGGCAACGGCACACGTCGTCCAGTTCATCAGTCAGGTATGTGTGTGTGGTTGGCCCGTCCTTTCTGCACTACAGTCCTGGTGACCTCCGTGCAGATGATAGCTGCCATGGGGATGTCCTCTGTAGAAGCAGTCCAGAGTGGGAGGGGTTGCGTGGGGGAGTCAGTAGAGGGAGATAGAGAGCGACCTCATGTCCTTTATCTTCTTCTGGGAGAATGTTTTGAGTTCCAAGGGGCGCCAGATGCAGTCAGAAGGTATCTTGGTGTGGAAGGAGCCGTTTGACATTCCAGGTTTCGCTGGTTCTCAACTGTTGTTCAGACATAAGCTGAGTTTAATCCTCTCGTGATCAAATCCATCTTGCGTCTCAGATCGTCCATAGTCCCAGTGAAATTGTCCATCTTTCGAAAGAGTTCGCACATGCAGTCAGCGTCAGCTTTTGCCCGTTGATTTGAAAAAATCGTCCTCCCTTGGACGTCTTTTATGGTGCCGGCCCTCTTAATCCTCCAGAGGATCAGACCACAGCACAGGCCAATCAGCAGCAGGTGATCATCATAAATCCGAAATGTACACATCTTCTGCATCCTCGACGGAGAGTAATGCTAAACATATGACGCCCCTCCACTGACCACGGGACTCCATCACATACCCAGCATGCCGGGTTCCGTCCCGACAGGCAGGTTCCCCCGCTCCTGCACTCCTCTGTGAAAAAATCGTATCAATTGCATTGAGAGACCAGCTGATCAATTCCATGGTTGATATGTTTGGATTCTTCGAATAAAACTAAGTCAAGTGATTGCTCCGGTCAAACAGACGAGACAAAAGTGCAGCAAGCAGAGACAGTAGGGAGGGGAAGAAGCAAGCAGGAGCGACAGGAAAAGCATCCGCCTCCTCCGAGAGCCAGCGCAGAAGACCATCCAGAGGATACTGCAAGAATCCAAGACTGTGAGGACTGTGCTATACTGCATACTATAGCCGGGTGGACGGCGCTCTGACATCCAGGAGGGTCCACCTGACAGGCTCCATACAGCTGCTCGGCAGGGGCGTCTCAGTTGCCAAACATATAAGTGGAGTCGGTGCAGACTGAAGTGCCTAACCTGACCTCCATGATGGAACAACAGATCTCCTCTGTTGGGGAGCGGGGGGTGGCGATCCACGTTTTGCTACGAGAATCTGCACAGCACAGGAACCCTGCCCGAGCTGGCCAGAAACGGGCCAGCAGCGATAGTATGTGGCCCTCCTGGAGCAGCAAAGAATCGTAATGGAGACCCTCTCGGCCAAGACGTGCTGGCACACCCTGGGCCAGGGCTGGCGGTTCCGCTCAGGAAAAACCAAGTGGACAGCAGGTTGGTTCCTCTGAAGTACCGAAAAGATCCCAAAGTGAAGGCACCCCTCTGCTGGTGGAGGACTCCCCTGGGAGAGGGAGTCTGCTAGTGAGTTGCAGTTACAGGACCCGCAGGCTGGCCAGTCAGATCGCAGACCGCCTGAGGCATCACTGGGAGGCCTGCAACAACCAGACAGGCCTGGTGCCGCCCTGGTGGGTGATGTGGATGACAGTCAAGGTGACGTCTGGCCGCACATGTCTGAGTACATTCCTCTCAGACATGGCCAAGAAGCGTTCAGGAGCCAGGTGTACTGCTCACACCTCCAGCACGCCGATGTGATCTGTGCTTCCCCGCACAGACCACTGCCCCTATACTGCCCTGTGTCGCCAGAGCGCACCCCACCTCAAGAGACTGGCGTTCAGGATGACAGTCTCTTCGTGGGCCGGGGACACACCCAATGGGATGCCCTCGCCAGGAAGACCTGACCATTCACGGGCCGGGGCCAGGAGGCACTGCTGCGGCACCCTAAGCTTCTGCTGACAGTGCTACTTGGCATCCAAGTAGAATCTGTCCAACCACTTTCTTCAGGACAGTATTAAGGCCCCAGAAGGGGGTTGACAGGACCCACAGCCTGGGTTTGCCTGAATGGTCAGCAGGCAGGGGTGTGAAGGACCACAGCTGGCCACTGCGGAGGTCATCGGGGACTCCAACGTATAGGGTGAAAAAGAAGGAGGTGGACGGTAACATGGAATAACAAAATGTAGCTGCCTCAGAAAATCAGTCGTGTCACAAACATGTCATGCAGTCACATGTCACAGACATTATGTATGGAGCGGAAGATGAATCGATTCTGCAAACTGTGCAAATGTATAACGTCTGTTCAACTGAGAGGCGTCAACATGGAGGAAGGAGAAATTGGCACCAACACAGAACATGATCAAGGAGGCTAAAATTAGCTTCCGATTCACAGCTTCTGAGTCAGCATTTAAGGGTAAAGTTAAGGAAAAAATATTTTCACATTTGGAGCGGCTTTTAATCCATTCTCTGTGTTACGTGTTCACGTGAAAACACGTTTAACATTTTAATTGAGGCAAAAACTTTGCCAGTCAATTCAAACTGAATATCTACAGCCTTTGTTATATTTGTGAAAATGAAAAAAAGAAGAAAAAAAAAAACACAAAATCCACAATAAACATTTTCTGTGGGATTTTACAAGGACGAGAATTTACAAATTTGTATCTATACACAACTTCAGATGAATATGCTCGGGATATGTTTCTATGCACACAAATCCTAATTGACAGCTGTCTGTCACCATAACCGGGCTGGTGGTAGCTGAAGCTGCATCCAGGAGAGGGAACGGCTGCTCCCTCTGCCTCCCGCCCGCCCTCAGCGGGCATAATATAATTTATTATATTATATTATATTATATTATATTATAAATGATTTATAAAAATCAGGGAAGCAGATTGTGAAGTTATTACAGTGCAGAAGTTGAAGATGAAACCTCACTGAGACAGAGCAACATTTATTGTTTCCTTTATTTGCTTGTTTTAACAAAGAATAATGAAAGAGATACAGAATGACCGGTGGGACACGTGTTTGTTATTTGGCACCAAACAAGACAATTTCCTCTTCAGCAGAAATTCAAATTATTGCAACAAAACACTTTTAGCTGCTCTCTTCCAGTCAGTAGATGTGTGCGCAGAGTTCAGTGTTTTGCTCCTTTCCCACACAGAGCCACCAGTCACACAGAAGGATAAAGCTCTGATTTGATAGTTTATCGTCACAGTGTACACAAAGCGTGGCACTGGGTTGAAAAGGTTTGGACTTGGAACCATCTTCTCTCAAAAACATTGCTGGTTTGAGTGTTTCTCCAAAAGCAGTAGTGGAAGTGACAGCTGGCGCTCAGGACCGCTGTTTCTGTGTGACGGCTCAGCTGACTGGACTCAATAAAAGCCCAGGCAGCTGTCAAATCCCGGCTCTTGACAGCTCAGGAAATAAGTTTCATCTTTTTAAAACTCTGAGAAAATATGATTTCAAACAGCTGCTAGCAAATCAAATGTAGCTTCAGTTCTGTTTTTCTTAAATGACAGGCTAATAGAGACTATCAGAATAATATTGAATTATGATTAAAGTTTCTTTCTGTTTGAATAGTGTGCAGTAATTACCTCTCAGTTTACAACCAAAGAAGGAAATTCCTAATGTACTGAAAGTCATTTGACATCTTTAACACTGATTTAATGTTGAACTCACTGAGAAGTCCTTTACACAGAACCAAGAGTCAGTGTGAGGATCTCTGCCTCTTATAGACCCATATTTTCATTACCAATCGACCATGAACCGTATGCCAGACATCAGAACAATGCAGAGGAAATAGCTTGTTTTTCACTTCATGGCAGCAGCAGCTTTGAGAATCGACAGCAGAATGTAAAATATCTAAAACAGAAAGGGAAAAAGTGTTTTTTGGAAATGACATGCAGCCATTTCTGTCAATTCCTGGTGGCTTGTCTTCTGTCTGAGTCCATACAGCAGGTCGTCACATGAAGTGGACCAATGATGAGCCGCTTGAACCAGCTTTAAATGACATTTCCTTTCCCTGCATCGTCTAAAGTCGTTTGGGATGCAGGTTGGTGACACTGACACATCGCTGCACTGAACAGTGTTGCAGTGGTTTTGGATTCGGGGTTGATTACTGAGCATTTAGAGATTTTTGTATATATTCATGTACTATTGCAAAGCTTTGCAAAAAAAAAAAAAAAAAAAGATATTTATGTACAAAGTCTGCAATCTCTCAGTGCATGCGAAGCTGAATACACATTTACAGATTCATGCTCACTTCGACGATCGGGACGACGCCTTCACAGATCAGCGTTCGCCCCGCGAGCGTCCGCCGACTCAGTCTCAGCGAGCAGCAGGTGGCCAGCTGCTCTCCCAGCTGCTGGAATGTTCTGAACAGGAAGCGACCGGCTCCGCCTGCTGCCGTCAGAAGCTCTTGGTGCTGTTGGCGTTGGGCCGGCTGCGCGGCTGGGCCGCCGTGCTGTTGTTGGCCCGGCCGCCGCTCTCCTTCTCCCCCGCCGGGGCGGCGCTCTCGTACACGAAGATCTTGCCGTGCTCCTCTTTCATGAAGAGGTCCACCAGGAGGATCTTCTCCTTGTGGATCTGCAGGCTGATGTCTTTGGGGATGTCCGGGATGAGCCAGTCCACCACGTCGTTCATCAGCAGCACAACGTTCTGGAGGAGAAACGAGGAGGGAGGCTCCGTGAAGTCCCTCCACTCACCTCATCAACTTCCTGAAGCTGTCTCACCCCTCAAAAAGCTGTCAGTCTGACTGTTTCATTCAGCTTTAGAAAGTTAAAGAACAGCAAATAAGACAATAAGTTCTCCAGAAAGCAGTCTAAACCCGAGGTCCGGGTGTTCCGAGCCAGCTGAAGCCGTTAGCTTTTCCAGTCAGTGTGATTATTGGTGCTGTCAGAGGCTGAGACGTGTTCAGTCATGATCGGACCTTCAGCTTAGGCTGGTGTAACAGAGATTTCATGGAGTTACTTCCTCTCACCTGGAAAACAATGACGAAGGCCAGTCGAACAGCCAACACCGTCCAGAACTCCTTGGAGATCTCATACGGAGTGGCAGACCAAGGAGGCTCTCGGTAGTCTTTATATCTGTGGAGAAAACACACAGTGGAAATAAGAGATTATCATCTGAGGTCTCTTCAGTCTTTTGTTCCGGATATTCTCATGCTGGCCAGTCAAGTAGCTCTTTACCACTTGGAACTGAACAGCAGTGAAGTTTCAGCATTAAATGTGGGTTAAAAGTTGAGTCCACTGCCACAAAGCAGATGTAGCTACTTCAATCAGAGGTTTTGAAAAAGCAAGCATCAAGTGAGACTATTTTCAGAATGTATTTGGATGAAATCTATTTAATACTTCTCATCGTGAGGTGAGGGAAATAATCAGCATTTGTCTGTATTTTTACGGTAGCTTGCTATCTCTTCACTGCTGTGTGACCCTGTGAGAAGGGTCTGTTGGTGATACCGGAACCAAACAGAGTGTGTAGCACTAACTTTCAATCGTGGACTCTTACATTTCTGCAACAAACAAAAGAGTCTGATGCTGAGCACAGTGGAATGAGGCGTATTCCCACCTGCATATCTCCACGGGGAAGCCCAGCTGCATTGGACTCATGGTTTCTTTGCCCTCCTGGAAGTGGCTGACATTAAAATAGGACAGCGTATGGTTGACAAATCCATGCATGGAGCCATCGGGGCTGTACATATACTGGTAGACCATCCGAGGAATGAAGTCAGAAGTGAAGGAGATGACAAATGCCTGGGAAGAGTGGCAGGGGTGCAGGTTCACACATTGCAGACACGTTAATGAGAGGGGGGTGCTGGAATGTCAGGGATCCACAGGGCTGCACAAGACTTGTCAGGATGGTTAAGTCACTGAAAGGCACCCTAATAAATACAGATGACGACTGGTGGACAACAAACAAACCTGTTCACATCAAAACAGCAACAATTAGCACCCGTGCGTTGTGCACCATACTGATGATATGGACTGTTTAAAGAAGTTTATAATATGATTCAACACTGATCTGATGAATGCTGATTTCTTTAGTGGGACTGAAACTTGTTGGATGAATGAGACCTCCAGCAGATTTTAAACATCCAGTCTGCCTTGAGACAACATTTCAGGCAGCTTCTGATCAGATTCAGAAGGTAATCTTGTAGAAAGTGTAAACTGCATTGATATCTGTGTTTATGGCACACTGTATGTAGAGTGAAAGCTCTGGCAGCCTTTTCACTTCATGTCATACTTACATTAATGATCACGGCCACTTTCGCCACTCCTCTCAGGATGTTGTACCATATACCTGCAGGCATCAGAGCATGAATCAGCTTTGGGTTCTGCTGTGCTTCTATTTATAACTCAAATACTGTCAAGTGTTTGGACCAGCGGACCTACTGAAAGCTGGTGTTCAGACTCATGGAGAAACTCATCTACTAATGAAACACTGAGGAATGACATTTTGCTTCATCAATACAAAATAACCAACACCTATGAAAACACATGCATTCCTCATTATTGCATCTGTTTTTCCCAAGATTAAAATAAGGAGTAAATCAGCTCAGTGTTCAGAGGTGATGCTGCTTTTATTGTGGTGAGAGACATTTCCTCAGCTGGCCCACCATTACGTCCATTTACAGACTTTATCATAACATATTCTCTGTTCTGCACCTCAGATTTCGACTTTCTGATAGAACATCTTAAATGTGTTTGATTTATTCCAAACTCGGATTGATTTCCACATTTCTTCCACATTACATGGGATCAACATGGAAATTGTAAGTCCTAAGAGAGCACAGAACATATAGCAAGACAGTCCAAAGAATAAAAATCGCGGTGGGCCAGATGATTAAATGCCGTTCTAAACTTTTCTGGAGTAAGCTGGGCTGGTGCTCTCTCATGAGTCAGGAACATCCATGGATTTTCCCGAGAGCTGTGAAACTGAATGAAACGAGGACGAGTATGATGAAGATGACCCACCGATGTCTTTGGCTCTCGCTGCCACTGGTCTCCGCAACTCAGTCACAAACTTCTTGGCATCAAGTCGTATCTCAATGATGTTGTTGAGCAGAGCGAAGAGTGGAGCCAGCGGGAAGGAGGCCACGAACAGAGTCACAAAGCCAAACTGGATGACTGGACAGGAGGAAGAGAAGACCAGCTCAGTCCACATCCAACCTCCTCACGGCAGGACAGGACACGGACAACAGTACGGAACGACGCCACCGTGTGCGACTGACTCATCTCCATGTACTCAGGAGTTAATCCACCGAAGGGCTCCAGGAAGTGATCGATTTCATATCTCTGCAACTTCTTCTGCCTCTCCTCCTCTTGAAAGGCTCCAGGTTTTGAGCGAATGTACCGAATTAGTTTTTTCAGCTTGCTGAGGAACACACACACACACACACACACACACACACAGTAATGTTAATGAGCTTATGAACCATGATGGCCATAAAATGTCTGTCCGTCTTTTTCACCTCGGTGTTTTCCTCCAGTTGATTAGTGGAGCATTTCAAGACTTTATTGGATATTTTACACAGAGTTCCGCCATTTTGAGAATTTGTTAGTTTTGTTTTATTTGGTAACATGCGGCGCAATTTGAAGTGTCGGAGGATTGAAGGCTCAAAAGTCTCATGACAAGTAATCATCAATAAATGCCACGTTCCTGAATGTTTTTCACATTCTATTGTTTTTTTTTAATAGCTGATAAATTCATGAAAAAAAAAATAAAAACATTTCTCCTGTTACTTAGAGGCTGTTAACAAAAAAAATCTGCTTTATATCCAGAGGTGATGGATCGATCTGATACAATATTGGTCTTGGTCAATTGTGGACTTAATTAATGGATCAGACATCTCAGTGACTGATCCAAACCCATCCTGCAGTTTGCATTAGACCAGGAAGACACCAAATATATTGCCCGAAAACAGCAATTCAGACATCCTCAGAGGAGAACCATTAAAGGTAGAGATGCTTCTGTTGTTTTCTGGGCTATTTAAGTAATTGGAAACTTAAAAATGGTCAAATGATTTGCCTGAACTACATGCACCAGCGATAAGAGGTTTCCTGAAAGGATAAAGCAGCAAATACGAGGGGGGACCCAAAAGTTTCCGGACTGATTCTATTAATAAAAAAATACAATGAATTTCCGACTTTGGCCGCTAGATGTCGCTACAGGATAACCTCATGCATAACTGTGCCAGGTTTGGTCTTCCCCCGTGATGCGGTCAGCTGACAGTCACTGTTTATGTTGACAGAGTTACACCCCGCTCTTCGATTTTTCAAGATGGCGGATATCCACGGATTTGCGCTCTGTCACAACATTTTGTTTTTTATTGGGAAAACAGCGGCAGAAACACTCACCATGTTGCAGACATTCTTTAAGAAGGATTCTTAGGGTGTCTGAGTGGTTTGGGCCCTTTAAGAGTAATCAGATTACATCACGAAGACCAGGCACGCAGAGGACAACAATCCACTTCCAGAACAGAGGAAAACGTCACAAAAACTGAAGAAGACGTCCTGGTAGGTCCACGCAGGACTTTTGATGACATTGCAGATCTGATGGGAGTATTGTAGAGATCCAGACAGATCATCCTCAGGCGGTTATTAGAAGCAGGGAGACGAAGGCACCCGGAAATGGCCGCATCATAACAGACAGCAGACCACAGGACGCCCCGTTACGCACAGAAATAGCACCAAATGTTGTGCGTAAAGCATATTTTTGGACTAAAACCGTGACCAGCCAGCCTCCCCACCGCCATATTCACCTGATCTGGCCCCAGACGACTGCTTTTGTTGTCAAAGATGAAACTGGAACGGCAGCGGAAAGGTAAGACAGGCATACAGGCGGGGGAGGGAAAATCGAAGTTCAATCTTTCCGGCACAGTTACGCGCGGTCATGGCGACTCTTCTGAACAGTGAAAATCTCGGGTGCAGCGTTGTATTCAAGCCAAAGGAGAGTATTTTGAAGGGGACAGTTTCAAATAATTGCGAAGATTAAAAAATAAAAAGTTATAACTACAGTCCGGGAACTTTTGGGTCCACCCTCGTACACCAAAGCCTCCTTTTGACTGTGTGAATGATTCACTAGCTTAACTTGGCATTAGCATCCATTTGAGTTGTGAACGTTGATGGCCGTCCAGCTGAGCGGTACTCACGGCACTCCGATTTCAAACAGGTTGTTCTGAATCAGCTGCTTGCCCAGCATGGTGATGCTCAGCTGGATGCAGAGTTCCATCAGACAGCCACCGTGAGCGCACTGAAACACACACCACCACACCTTAGCACTAGCGTTAGCATTAGCCCGGTTGTCTGTCAAGTCTGTGTAAATTCTGCGTCACTTCCCTGTCGGTCCTTTCCAGTTTGATTGGTACTCGCTCATCTTGTCTGTCCCGTTCGTTTGTCCTCATATTAATGTGCTTCACCTGTCTTTTCCCTCATCCCCCAGCGTTTTAAACTCCCGCCCCTCATGTGCCAGGCTCCAGACATCCCACCACTTCCTCCAGTTCTCTTCCTGTTTCCCACCTCTGCTCATGTTTACTGCTCTCTCTGGATTCACCTGCCTTGGGATACGTCTGGCCCCTGAGTTATGTGAATAAACTTCTGAAATTGAACTCTAAATCCTGTTTCTTTTTTGGGACAGTTATCCCATGACTCTGAGGAAGCCACAATACTCCTGTGTCACTAGAGGTGAAACCAGCAGTGTCATACCACTTCTAAAAGATGCATTTCACGACAAACTCTGGTCAAAATATTCTTGAGTTACGTTTTTATAATAGAGAATGATTGAATATTTTGTCCCATTACGACAGAAGGTGAGATCAGCTTATTTCTGTGTTTCTTTGTGCTTTGGCATATTTCTGATGAAGAGTTATGATGCATGTAAATCAAAAACTGTCAGTCCTGTTCCTTGGAAGTGCGATATTCAGCCTCTTAGTGCAGGGTCATTTTCCCAGCTCTCAAAGCTGTTTTTCTGCTCTTTTCTTGCAGATTATAGAAAAGGAGGCACATACATTGTTAGTTTATTACAAAATCCTCCACTGAGATATTTGATAAAAAGAAAAAAAAATCTATCTATGAAGGAAAATATAGTTGCTAATCCGAGAGCTCCTGATTCCACAGCCAGTCAGAGGAGAGGAGCTTATGTCTCACAGCCAATCAGAGGGGTTTTTGTGGGAAGAAGAGTTCCCACTGATAGAATGAACGTTTCCTGAATTGTCTACATCTGTCTCTGCTGCTGTTGCTTTAATATTATATGAGCTGAATCGAACTCTTCTTCCTACACTCACAACGTTAAACAGTGGATGCACAAATGAACTTTGCCTTTGCTTTGGGAGTGTGATCATAAAATATTTCTTTGTGAGAACAGTGAGAACTTACTTCCTCCATTCTGTAAGACTCGAACACATACAGGTAGCTTCCCGGCCTGCCAACCAGTCTGGAGAGAGAAACACATTCTGGATCCAACAACGCGTCAGTCACATGACTTAAACTGGATGTGAAGGAACAAACCTCCCCCTGAAGAAGGCGATGTAGATGATGGGGGTGAAGGCATTGACGAACTTCAGGATGAAGGTCTTAAAGATGAGACGCTCCTCAAAACTCTTGTCAGTCTTCGGAGCCTCTAAAAGTGAACACAAGTCTCTCTGAGACGGTTTCAGTCTTATTGAAAACCTGCTCTTCTCTATGGAAAGTTCCCATCCTTTCATTCATTTACCAGGAGCACTGGACAGCAGACTGTTGAGACAGTCTTCAGGCTGACCTGAGGTTGTTGAGAATGATTTAAAGAAGTTAAAGGAGGCAGTAGCAGCAGCTCGGCCTTCGGTCCGTCAAGCAGACGAATCAGACATGAACTTATTAAAGCAGTCTAAAAAAAGAAAAGCATCTCAAAGTTGAAACTATATTCAGCTGGATTCTCCTGTCATGGAAAACTGTTGTGGTGGGAAAAGCGCTTCAGGGTGCGTTTGTGGGAATTTTTCCTCCACCGGACTGAAAAAGCACATTTTAGGGAAGAAAACTAGAGGAAAATGCCTTTTAAGACTATTTATTTAAGTTTATTGGAACTGAAGTGGTTCTCCTGATCGGTGGAGCCTCTGCTTTCATCGAGCCGGAGTGGTTGATTGACAGAATGAGGCTTTTATTATCTTAAGGTTTACTACCAATGAAAAGAGTGTTGAGAGATCCATTGATCTGCATTCTAAATATTCATATTATAACTGCCTGAGACTGAGCAACCACTTGACAGCCTAATTAGTAAATATTTGTTGGTATTGGTTGGTTTTCCAAATGAATGCCAGAAGAAAACAAAAGACCCTTTAAAAGCTCAGTTTTATTTCTATCAATTTGACGTTCATTGGGAGGATCTAGATTCTATTGTGTTTCGCTCGGTTTCTGGTGCGATGATGATGATATGACACCTCATTAGCTTTACAGCCTATTAATTCAGTTTCATCAACCATCTCAACAACAGACCATAAACCCTGGATTCCAGAGCTCTGGAAAATACTGATGATTTAATGCCAGTGCTGATAACTGGAGGGATTCTCTACACAACTTAAACAGCTTATTGTACAAACACAAGTTTAGAAGCGACCTGGAAGCACATTTTGATACACAGAGCTGTTGGCTGCTACAGCACTGCCCCCTTGTGGCAGAAGCTATCACTGCCCCTCTCTCACCTGTTCACTTGTCTTGGGGAGAAAGTTTTGTCGCCCTTAACACCTCAGAACGGACGAAGAAGATTGGGTAAAGTCTCTTTTCCACATGTGGATTTCTTGGTTGGCTGGCCTCGAGCAGCTCTGCAGAGCTTTTTCTTCCATTTGTTTTATATTTTTTATACACTGATTTTTCTCGAAATAAATCATTTGTTAGTTTTCTTTTCTTTTTAAAAAAATAAAAATCAGACAAACTGAACGGAGCAGCTCTCCATCGCCCTCTAACGGCCGGCTGTTCTGCAATCGTCCTGAACTCCTGTAATTCTACTGTTTCCCACAGCTTTGACCTGGTGACTCATGATCTCCCAGATTGTTTCTCATTTTCAAATCCAATGCAAACATATGTTTTAAACTTCTGAAATGATGTGATGTCCACTGGGCCAGCCAGTCAACAGATCTGTGTCTCCTTCAGACACGTTTGATGGTCTTTCCATGCAGAAAAGAGAGACACTGACCGAGCACAGTGAGCCATCGCGCCACAGCGCCGTACACCTCGTCCAGTATGAGGATGACCACCAGGTTGATGATGGCCGCCGTGGTTTTGACCGTCAGCTGCACGTGGTTCCTGGTGATCGGGCTGGAACTCATGTGAAGAGCAGCTTTGGTGGAGATCCGGTAGAGAATGACTCCAAACACGATGGCGAACGTAACACCGATCTGGAGATTACAAGGGGAAGACGTGGATGCTGAGCAGGCAGAAGGATTTCAGGGGATTTCCATAAATCCAGATCTGATCCCACATCAGTCTGGATCAGGAAAACAACAGCTTCAAGACCTTTAAATAATCTCAACTCCAAATGTTTCCCTTTGTCTGGATGCAAAGAAGAACAAGGTTAAAAAGCCTGATGAGTAAAATAATATATATAAGATATAAGAATATAAGATAAAATAATGAGTGCAATTATTTTAACTCATTTTGAATATAGTCTGATACTATTTCTGAGAGCTAAATTAATCAAAGCTAATAGAAAGTGTGTTCTCCTTGGGAGTAGTTTGCAAGAATAGCTAGAATAGAAGAATTGAAGAATAGAATAGATGTTTGCAGTTCAGAGATCTTCTTCTTCTTCTTCTTCTTTGGAGCGGGTGGCGACCAACAGCTTTGGTGCACAGCGCCACCTACTGTGTCTCTTGGTGAATGTACTTCAGCTTACTTCCTGTTCACTGTATTCACTTCAGAGATCTGAAAAACCAACAGCATGTATTTTGCGACACCGGGCTGTGGAGGAGGAGTGGCGTGACGGACCAGGAGGAAATATTGATGAAACTAATGGGTTTTTGGACGATTAAAGCCGTTTTGGGAGCCGGCGCCACACATGCCCCATTGGCTAACAGTATATGGAGGTCTGCAGCTCGACTATAGATCTAAATTTCTCCCGGACCACTTTTCGAATCAGAAAAGCCTTCTGGGTGAGGATATTGTTCTACTTCGTTCCATAAACAACGTGAAAACTGTTAAAACCAAACTTATCCTTTAAAGTTGGCTTTGGTTTCTGCAGCCTGGCTGCTGCATGTTTTCAACCCCCCTCAACTTAAATAACTCCCTGTGTGCTCAGTGCTGCCCCCTGCAGTGAAGCTGGGACTCTCACTTCCTGCCTTTTCACTTCAACCTCCTATTGAATATCATATGGACACACAGGGAAAGCCGAATCTGCACTGTGAGGGAAGTGTGGATATTTAATATAAGTGTCTACAAACATGAAATTGATGAAGTGAGGAAACAAAAATACAAAGCAAAATGTTGAACGTTACACGAGATGGTGCTGCTTGAATGACATTAAGAGTGAGTTAATGTGATGATAAGTTACAGGGTTCTCACCATCAGCAGCATCATGACCAGATTAGTCATGTATGCAGGGAGGCGGTCTCGACAGGTGAGCTTTTCCACCTGCAGGAAATGAGTCCGCATGAGGACATGAAGAGGACAGCGTCAAACAAATGGGAAGAGCTGGAAAGTCCAGCTGAATTCAACAGTTTCTTTCAGAAGAAACTTGACGGTGCAGGAAAAAACTGAAATCTCTTCAAAGAAATCAGAACAAGCTTTCAAATGCTCCTCTATTGATCTGAGCACATTTAGTCAGGATATTCAGAAGTAAAATCACATGTTCGTCTATTCATTTCTACTGCTCATCATGTGGTTTTTCTTTGAACTGAAGCAGAAGATCAGATACACAAACATTAATCTACAAACTCTAAGGATATTTTACTGTGTTGTGAGGGATGGATGGATGGATGGATGGATGGATGGATGATGGATTATCGGTTGGATGGTTGGACAGAAGGATTGGTGGGTGGATGGTAGGCAATGGATAGATGGTTGATGGATGGACAGATGGATGGATGAATGATGGATGGTTGGTTGGTTGGTTGGTTGGATGGATGGATGGATGGATGGATGATGGATGGTTGGTTGGATAGACAGATGATGGATGTATAGATAGATGAATGGATGAGTGGGTGGATGGTTGGTTGTATGTATGATGGACAGATGGATGGATGGATGATGGATTGTCGGTTGAATGGTTGGACAGAAGGATGGGGGGGTGGTAGACAATGGATAGATGGTTAATGGATGGATAGATGGATGGTGGATGGCGGATGGTTGGTTGTATGGATGATGGAAGGGCAGATGGATGGATGGACAAATGGACAGATGGATGGATGGATGACAGATGGATGATGGATGGATGATGGATGGATGGTTGGACGGATGGACGATGGATGGACGTACCTTGTGCTGTGCCCTCCGGTCTTTCCTCATGGACTTCTGCATGACTCTGAACTCATACTCTGCTCTGGGATGGTCCTGTGAGGGCGACACCGACACAAACACCATGACCGAGAACCATCAGGCGTCTCCGTCACTGAGCAATGAGAAGCAGAGGCTGGAAAATACCCAGAAGCTCCAGACTGCTGGCGGAAGACACGGACAGTACGAACGTCTCGAGTACAGAGAAAAAGTCTGAGACCTTTCAGTTCAGCAAGACAGAAGCAGCTGAGAACGAGGTTAAAATACAGGAAATTGTGCAGAAACAAACCCAGTGTGTGATTTTTTTTTAAGATGGGAGACTTGAAACAGAATCAGAAAGCCTGGAAAGTTTAAAGAAAGAGAACATTCTGAGAATTTTTCCAAACCTTGAGAGCCTCCTGTGAAAAAAGACCAAAACAGAAGAAGGTCAATCAAGTGACAGTAACTGATCGTCTTTCAATGATGTCGCTGCATTTAGAGAGTAAACTGGATATACATTCAACCAATACATTATAGGGAAAACACAATTATTATACAGGCAACAAAACTGGAATGTTTGAATGCAGATCTCTGTGACACATCAGGTCAAGACATTTTTATTGTCAGCAAACTATTAATAGAAAAGCTTCATTCACACTGCATAATCACACTGTTGACGCTTTTCTGCTGTTGTTACGAAGACACTGCTTTCCACAGTCAATAAATTGCAATTTTTTACTTTGTTAAAAGATCAAATTGGTTTTCTTGTGGCTTTTTTTTCACTTTGCAAAGTCATAACTGGGAAACAGGTAGGACATTCTGACGGGCTGCTTTTCACCCGCTGCTCTCATGTTTGGTAACACACTTTCTACAGCAATTCAAAAGAGGCTTGAAATCGTTAATTGTTTTGTGAAATCATGACATTAGAGCAAAAATGCAGAGTATCAGAGGTCAGAGAGCCACTTTATCGGCGTGTGGCTTACACTATGTGGATGAGGTGGTCATAATGTTCTGGCCTGTGAGTGTCTGTGCTGCTGTGTGCTGGTGTTGTGAGTCCACTGACCTCCTCGTCCTCAAAGCCGGTCAGGTCCCACTCGTAGTTCAGCCTCATCTGCCTCCTCTTCCAGTGCTCCATGAACATGGCGGCTGGAAGCCCGACAGGAAGGAAACACATGAGAGCCGGCGGGAAACAATCCGCCTCCAGCAGGGAGGCACCGCGACCAGCCGCCACGTCACCGCAGCTCCCAGTTCACCACCGCACACACCCAGACTCTGAAACTGAACGACTCAGCGGCTCTCTCTGAATGACACAACGGCTCGCTGAAAACACTCAGTGAAGGAATCAGTCTGAACCTGTTCACCCCTTCATCGGGACACGAATGTACCCGTTCATCCGGCCGATAGTAACTTGTGAAGCCCTTCAAGATCTCCGTAGAGAAGAACTTCAGCCTGGTTACAGTCTAGAGGTTGAGATGAGCTCCTGTAAATACCACAGGCTGGGCTGACTGAAACTCCTTTTGATGGCAGCTTTACTGTTGGATTGTTTAATACAGTTAATTGTAAATGGTTTCAATTTAATGTTGTTGTGGCACTATCTTGAGAGTTCAAAACTTGAAATAACAACACATAAAATATGAAATTTAAATTTAAAAGAATGCATCTTCTCTGCTTCATTTGAGGATCTGGCTCTGATCGCGCTCTCTCTTGCTGTATCTCTGACAGAAGAAGAGGGGCTGCTGCTTGTTACGCCCTCTCTCATTTTTCAGGTGATTAATAAATATGAAACACCATGAGAGACAACATGTGCAACGAGGAGTATTCAAACAATGTTTTACATTACGAACGACAGTGAGGACAGTCCTCTGGAAAGAGTATTTTTCCATGTTCATTTTCTTGGGATCGTCATGGAACGACTGAATGGAGCACAAAGTCCTCACAAGTACAGTATTAATGTGATAGCATGGATTCAAACCTGTTCATGAAGACAGAATTCAGAAACATAAATCTGAAACTGGCCAAAAACAAAACTGCAACATGTGAGATGACCTGTCAAAGAATGAAGTCCACAAATAGAA
Source organism: Salarias fasciatus (assembly GCF_902148845.1). NCBI lineage: Eukaryota > Metazoa > Chordata > Actinopteri > Blenniiformes > Blenniidae > Salarias > Salarias fasciatus. Next base: position 1,362,083 of record NC_043751.1, on the reverse strand, counting down.
GTCATGGTGGGCCAGCTGAGAAAAAGTCACAATAAAACCAACTTCAGGGCTGAAGGCTGAGCAGGTTTGCAACATGTGAAACACATTAAAAAAGGACTAAAGCATCCTCAGATGTGCTCAATGTCTTTTTAAATCTATCAATTAGCATGAATAGAAACCATCCCGACCTCTGAGGTCCTCAGGAAGAGGTTCACTTACTTCCATATTCACACAACAAATATGTCAGACACAACCTGCCTTGTTCGTAGATATCCTTCATTTCTATTGTAATTACGTGATGTACAGGACTGTCTCAGAAAATTAGAATATTGTGATAAAGTTCTTTATTTTCTGAAATACAATTAAAAAAACAAAAATGTCATACATTCTGGATTCATTACAAATCAACTGAGATATTTCATGCCTTTTATTATTTTAATATTGCTGATTATGGCTTACAGCTTAAGAAAACTCAAAAATCCTATCTCAAAATATTAGAATATCATGAAAAAGTATACTAGTAGGCTATTTAACTAATCACTTGAATCGTCTAAATAACTCGAAACACCTGCAAGTGTTTCCTGAGCCTTGAAAAACACTCAGCTTGGTTCAGTAAACTAAATCACAAGTATGGGGATGACTGCTGATCTGACTGCTGTCCAGAGGACCATCACTGACACCCTCCATCAGGAGGGTAAGACACAAAAAGACATTTCTCAAAGAGCAGGCTGTTCACAGAGTGCAGTTTCAAAGCACATTCACAAAAAGTCTGTTGGAAGGGAGAAATGTGGCAGGAAACGCTGCACAACCAAGAGAGATGACCGCAGGCTTAACAGCATTGTGAAGAAGAGCCGCTTCCAGACTTTGGGGGAGCTTCAAAGACAGTGGACTGAAGCTGGAGTCCAGGTATCAAAAGCCACTGTTCACAGACGTGTCCGGGAAATGGGCTACAATAGCCGTATTCCCATGGTCAAGCCACTTCTGAACTCAAGACAACGGAAAAAGCGTCTGACTTGGGCTGTGGAAAAGAAGCACTGGACAGTTGAAGAGTGGTCCAAAGTCCTCTTTTCAGACCAAAGCAAGTTTTGTATTTCATTTGGAAGTCAAGGTGCCAGAGTCTGGAGAAAGGCTGGAGAGGAGCAAAATCCAAGTTGCTTGAAATCCAGTGTGAAGTTCCCACAGTCAGCGATGGTTTGGAGCCATGTCAGCTGCTGGTGTTGGTCCACTGTGTCTCATCAAGTCCAGAGTAAATGCAGCTGTGTACTAAGAGATTTTAGAGCACGACATGCTTCCTTCTGCTGAAAAGCTCTATGGAGATGATGATTTCATTTTCCAGCATGATCTGGCACCTGCCCACAGTACCAAAACCACCAGTAACTGGTGTACTGACCGTGGCATTACTGTCCTCCATTGGCCTGCCAAGTCCCCTGATCTGAACCCCATTGAGAATTTGTGGGGTATTGTCAAGAAGAAGCTGAAAGACACCAGACCCAACAATGCAAATGAGTTAAAGGCCGCTATTGAAGCATCCTGGGCATCCATAACACCTCAGCAATGCCATAGGCTGATTGCCTCCATGCCACGCCGCATTGATGCAGTAATTCGTGCAAAAGGATTCCCAACCAAGTACTGAGTGCATTAATGGACATTTTCAAATGTTTGATTTTGTTTTGCTGTTATAATTTTGTTTTTTTACTTGGTCTGAGGAAATATTCTAATATTTTGAGATAGGATTTTTGAGTTTTCTTAAGCTGTAAGCCATAATCAGCAATATTAAATAATAAAAGGCTTGAAATATCTCAGTTGATTTGTAATGAATCCACAATGTATGACATTTTGTTTTTTTAATTGCATTTCAGAAAATAAAGAACTTTATCACAATATTCTAATTTTCTGAGACAGTCCTGTATATCAAGCTTCCTCCCATTTTTCTCCACACAAAGCTTCAGTGAATCAGGCCCCATGTATCTGTCATGAAGTCTAAAGAATCGCCTGCATGTTCAGCGAGTGGCAGAACGTCTTCCCAGTGTCACACACTGAAAGGCTGAAGGAACCACTGAGCGCTGTGGAGTTCACTCACCCCACAGAGCCATGAATATGGAGAAGAACACCGTGGCCGGGTTGTCGAACAGGTGGCTGGCCCGAGCCGTCCCACAGGCCGTGCTGAGCCTCCAGTAGCTGCACACCCGGTCACACAGAGGACACATGGTGATGTTGTTCCTGGGGTGGCAGATCTCCATGCTGGGAATCACACACACACACACACACACACACACACACACACACACACACACGGTCAGCACTGTGTGGCAGTCAGTAAGTTCAGCTGAAGATGGAGGAAATGAAGTATGAACTGATGGCAAAAGGACAAACCAGGACAGAGGTGCAGGCAGCTCGTAGGGAGGGAAGCTAACGGCTATCTGAGGCTGCTCATTAAGTCACAGCTAATGAGGAAACAGACCAAGAGTGGCTCTGATCTGAGTTCCATCAGAGAGAGAGATGCACTTTTCTTCCAGCAAACAGGAGTTTAGTGAAACAGATGCTAGTGCTAATGCTAACAGTGAGCAGGATTTCGAGGGACAGCAGCTTCAGATATAAGTATTTTAGACTGCCTGTCTCTCTGTGGGTTATTCAGCAGGAACTAGATCAACTGGTACAGAAGGAAGATGACTGACAGTCACTTATAAAGCAGCCAAACGCAGTGGGCTCTGATGACTTCAATTAACTTGTCTAAAACTCTGGGCCTGACGCTCACTGAGTGCTTTATTGTGGTCTTATAGAGCGTGAAATGAGAAACAGAGATTGTGAAACAGAGGTAGAGGTTTGATGGATGAGGTGAGAACCCAGGGCCTGCTGTTCTTCGTCTGCCTGCTTCCCGTCAGCAGCAGGATATTATGACATGCTGCCGGGACACATTTTCATCCCGTACAAACGCACAGGGCAGGAGCGCTGATGTCTTTGGCACGAGGCCACGAGCGAAGACAAACCAGATCCCCTGTGTGACTGTCCCACAGCGTCCCAGGATCCAGCGCCGACAGCAGGAGAGCTGCTTCTCTCACACACTCTGACGGAAACGCCGAATCCACAACATCCAACGGCCTTCATATCCACACTTTACCACTGAAAATGACTTGTCTTTTCCTCTTTGAACTCAACGGTGAGATCCTGAAATCCTTAAAAAATTCCTACCAAAAAGAAATACTTTTTAATTCGTTTGAAAAAATATGTTTTTATTACGTTTAAACCTTAAACAAAATCCTCCTATTTGCACATACTATTATACTATCATGGACATTACAAGTGAGGAGGTCGTTCGGTCAGTCATTCATTCAGATGTTCATTTGGATGGTCAGTCGTTCATTTGTTCGGTCGGTCATTCAGTCAGATGTTCATTCGGTCGGTCAGTCATTTATTTGTTCGGCCGGTCGGCCATTCGGTTGTTCGTTCGTTCGGCCAGTCAGTCGCTCCTTTGTTCAGTCAGTCGGTCATTTGTTCGGTCATTCGGTCGGTCGTTGGTAGGCACGCAGGCTGGTAGGCAGCTAGCTGACGGCAGAATTGGACATCCTGTTAGGCTTCAGAACCACTTCCATGCTGGGAAGATATTTAGAAATCTGGTTGGTCTCGTTAAACAGTCACAACTGTTGTTACACTCATGGCTCATTTTCTAAGTTTAATTTGTCTCCATTAAACCTACAATCCATTCAGTGATGATAATGAGGGGTTCAACAGACTAATTAATAGGTTTTATTTCCTATTCAGCTGTTCTTTTACATAATTTTTATGTTGAGTAGTGTGGTTGTGTACTGTGTGTACCTCGGTATGTTGTCGTCGACCGTTGCACAGCCATACAGGAAGACAATGACGCCCACCAGAGAGGCTGGAATCAACATCTGGGTGTACAGACCCAACCAGGCAAAGTACAGACCGATCTTCTCTCCAAAATACTTCCTGAGCAAGAGAACAAAACCACACGTCTCTGATGAAACACTTCGCTGAGGGAGAGGTGAAGCAACCAGAAGAACTCTGATCTTCATTAAAACAAATCATGTTAATAAACTGTATGTTGTGCGACATGAATGTGAAAAGGCAGTGAGCTATAGGGTGAACATGTCCTTACCGCACCAGTCCAATAGGCTGGTATTTGTAGAAGACGCTGTAGTTTGCCCACTCCTCATAGAGAAGCTACACAACACAAACACAAATCGTGACTTCACAGACTGACCGTGTTTCAGTGTGTTTAAGTTTCTAAGGAAAATAATTCATTTCATTTTGTTTTCTGTATCAGACACACCAGAAAACCCACAGTGAGATGACGTGAACTGACTGCTTGGGAAACTGACTTTTCCATTTATTTACCTGAAGAGTCTGACTTTCAGCCGTTCCTTCTACCAGAATAAATAAGCGTCTGAGAGTCACTTGGTGTCACCGACAAGCAAAAAGTGCATGTTTTTAGAACTCACATTATTGTCAAAGGAAGAAACAGTGACTTAAAAAACCTGGAGAATCGTACTGAGGAACCAGAAGAGAGATGAACGCTCTGATTTCACCTGGAGCCGCTGTTTGAGGATCCAGAGTGGTTTTCCCAGCTGTAAAACCTAAAATTAACCCAGCTGTTTGTCAGGAGGACGAGGGTTTCTGTAAACACACAGGGTTTCACTTCAAATAAAATCTCAGTTTGAGTAAAAGGGAACGTGTTGGTATGCTAGCACTGGCCAGCACTTTAGGAAGGTCTTGTCTGTGGCCGGTTGGTTTTCCATTCAGAGATGAATCTGTTCCTGACAGAGGTGCTGCAGACATTCCTGAGAGGCTGACACTTTAACATCACAGTTTCTGAACATCCCAATCCACCATGTGGTAACTGTGCTCTGTCACAGTGAGAGAACCCCAGGTACCCAGCAGAATCTCCCACAGAGTGGTATAAGATGGACAGATGGACAGATGGACACCACAGAGTGATTCTGTGAAGCCCGTCCACAAAGACATCCAGAGAGCGAAAGAGTGGAGGACGGACAGAGCAGACTCTGTCGGCAGGGAGGAGGAGGTCTGCTGGCAGAAGTGAAAGTATCTCCGTGACAGCCCGGGCAAAATAAACTAATACTTAATGATAATATACTGACAATGTATGAGCTTGGTTTTCTATAAATAATCTGCAGTAACAGAGCAGATAAACAGCCTGGAGCGCTGGAAACGCTCCCAGAGGATGCGTGGAACGTGCACGGCCTGAGCCCAAAATGCAGCATGAGGGGAAGCTCGTGTGCATCGGTGGTGCTGGATCCTGCTTTCCCCGTCTGCTTTAGAGCAAGGTCCAGGGTTGACAGTCAGAGATCTGAGGCTGTAACAGTCAGAGGGGTTACTGTTATTCCACATGTCTGACTGAAACATCGCATTCTTCGGCCTGGCCTTCAGTGGACGAAGAGCCCAACACCAGCATCAAACGACTCAGCAAGCCTTCTTCTTGTCTGCTGACTCCCATCTATGAACAGTTGATTACTTCTAAGCTGAACACTTCTTAATAAAAAGAAGTTTACATGATGGTTTTAAAGAAGTATGTTTTATTTAAAGCAGACTGAGTCTGGACGCAGAAATGACACAAAGGACAGAGAATTCCAGTGAAACAGAATTCTGCTGCTCTGTGTCGTCACGTTGGACTGAAAGTGAAAAGTGAGGCTGTGGTAAAACTAAACATTTCAGGACTGCTGTGTCTTCCTTACCTTCCGGTCGTTGGGCTCCGCCCCCTCCTCGTTGATGTCTCCCTGTCAAGCACAGAGAATGGTGTTACTGAGGAGGACTTCCACAGCAGGCCGGAAACAGCCACGCTCTCCAACTCTAAGCCATTTCCTACAGGCCTCAGATTGAAGAGACGGACAGAGGAAGACGAGAAGCAGAGAGATCTCCTCTGGAACAGCAGGATGCAGATCAGCTTCTTCAGTTATTATTTGGCTGCAAACTGCACACTATTAACCTTACACTAAATGAACATACGAGGGGGTACCCAAAAGGAACTGGAATTTGGTCAGAAAACAATAATAATAATGAGTTCCGACTTCTGGCCGTCAGATGTGCTGCAGGTAAGCCTCGTGCACATCTGTGAGAAATCTGAGCTCCGAGAGTGACACTGACGCCTGTCAGGCGCTATTTATAGTAACAGAGTGCAGTGGCGGTCTGCGATTTTTTTCCAAAATGGCGACATTGACTGGGAAGCCAGAGCAGCGCAAACATTAAATTCTGCTTTTTGCTGGGAAAAAACAGCAGCAGAAACACTCAGCTTGTTGCAGCAAGCCTACAAGGATGATGCTCTGGGGAAGACTCAGGTCCATGAGTGGTTCGAGTGGTTTAAAAAGGGCCAGATGTCGGCGCGTCAGGTCCGCTCAGCCGTGAAAACAATGCTGATCTGCTTCTTGGCTGTCCAGGGTCTCGTCCACAGCGAGTCTGTCCCTCCAGGTCAGACTGTAAATCAGGACTACTACAGGAAGTCCTCAGACGCTCCGTGAGGATGTGAGGAGGAAGCAGAGCGTCGTGGCGGAGTGGAGCCGGTTGATCCACCACCACAGAGCGCCAGCGGACACGGCGCTGCGCCTCACGCAGTTTCTGGAGAAGAATGAGATGAATCTCCTCTCCCATCCGCCTGATTCGCCAGATGAAGCCTCCAGTGACTTTTTCTTGTTCCCCAGGTTGAAGAAGCAGCTGAAGGGACAGCGGTTTGCAGATGTGGAGGAGGTGACAGAAAAATCACAGCCGGCAAAAAAATGGCACAATTACGCACGGGTCTGACGACGCATTGGTGAAGTGGGAGACACGGCTGGAGCGCTGCAATAATGCGGATGGAGATTATTTTGAAGGCGACAGTGATGTTTTATTTTGAAATGTCAGAAATAAAAAGTTAGTCAAATTCCGGATTCTTTTGGGTCCACCCTCGTATAGTCACATTTAATGGTTTTACTTCGACCTTCAGAACCACAAAAAACTACTTTTTTTATTTACTAGGACACTAATCAAATGAGTCTGTAACACAGAACAAGCTGAGACATCACCAGCATTTCTTCTTTCCAGACAGTTCCTTAGTATCATTGATCAGCTCCCAATCAGTCACGAGGAATCATCTCCAATATTCATTCAACAGACTCAAAGCGTCTCTGGTTGGACATCGGTTCAGTCCACCCTGCACTACCTTCAAGCCAGCTGACAGAAACGAGAGTCAGTTCATCAACGAAGCCCTGAAGAGTTTAAAGTGGTTACACTGATTCATAACATGACAACCGTCTCATTACTGCAGAGCCTGATTTAAGGCCGAGAGCTCAGGAGTTCTTTTAGCCACCATTTAAACATCTTTAGGAGCCAAAATCCACATAGTAGCCAAAAATATAAAGTCTGCTGTATGCGTCCAGTATGTGTTAAATGTGTGATTATTTGTCTGTGTGTGTCGACGGATTGTACATAGACTGTGTGTGATGAAGGATTTTATGTTTGCGGATTTTGGCACTGTATTGACGCCGTCCCAGGAGCCCGACACTGAACATCTGGACCCCTGACCGGCCTGTTTTCTGTGATTTTTGGTAGCCAAAATTGGTTTTATGCTGCAAATGTCAATCCGGCCATGACTTACTAAATGGGGATTATATATCTAGCAAAGCTTTACTGAATAAAACACACCTGTGACTATGCATCAGTTTTTTTTACAGTATTGTATTGTACAGTATTGCATTGAAGAGGAACGATACTAAAAACCCTGCTAGACTTCCTCTGGGGACATTTCTCCTGCAGCTTTGACACAAACAGCAGAACCTTTGGCAAAATCCCAGAAGAAAGAGAGAAAAACAGCTTTTCCTGTGAAGACTCAGCACACCAGAGGGAGACGCAGACAGCGCTCAGCCATGTGTGGCACAGCGGGGCTCCGGAGCGAGCCGGCAGGAGGAAATGTCACGGCTGTGGAAGCGTTCGGAAACGTTGTCCTGTTGGACGCCGGGGACACGGTGTGCGGACAGCGGAGCACTCACGTCGTGAAGCGGGTACGCCGCTGTGTAAACCCCGCCGCCGAGCAGGCTGGTGATACCTGCAGACGGAGCACAGGTCAACAGAGCTCACTCCCATCAGGACTTCCTCTCAGCGCTGCGAGCCGCTGCCGGGAGGCAGCAGAGCGTTCCACTGGACGTCTCCTGGTCTGCGTCAGGACTTACCCATGCTGTACTTGGCCTTGCACTTTGTTCGTTTCAGGATCTCATACACCTGAAGGGACAGGAAAGGCAGAGTTTACACCAGACGGCGGACACTGTTCTGGCCCTCTGAGGGTCTCTGGGTGCTGATAGGACAGGACTGGCATCAGGACCAGGACCGGGACCGCACCCCCGGTCTGGAGGACCAGCCTACAGAACCCGTTCACTCGCTGTCGGTTAAAATCAGGCGATTTTAACACACTCACACACACACTCATGTGAACGCTGACGCTGATGGACACACACTTTAGCCCTAGTTAGCTTCAGGAGCTTGTAATGTTAGCATGAGGGCTCTACCACATCTGAAAGCATTTGGTTGCTTTTGATTGTGTGTTTTTAAACTCCTTTTCCCTGAACACGTGTTTCTGTACAGGCCCTCGGTGAATCGGGCTGAAAGCGTATCGATATCAGACTTACTATTGAACTCCTGGTTTTACTGTCAAAGAAATAGTCTTTGTCTGAGAGATCAAACCTGTGGAAACACAGAGAGACATCGCAGCAGATGCATTTAGTGTGTTAACACTCCTGTTGTAGCTTTAAGCTCATGTTTGAAAAAAAAAAAATAAAACTTTCAGCCATTTTGAAAACCTGGCAGCAGACTGCAGGAAGCTGTGACGGCTGGCCCAGACTCCGGCCCAGGTCTTCCCTCACGTGTGAAGAAGGTACTTACAGGTGCTGCTTCTCCCTGGAGAAGGTGTGTGACAGGTGTTTGATGTTCTTGGGCTGATTTTCCTCAACGTGAGGGTGAAGAGGCTCCAGGATCTTACTGATCAGAGAGCTGATCTTCTCCACAACCCCGCTCGACTTCTTCACCTCATACACCTTCAAATCCGGGAGAAGACACACAGGTGAGGGCAGGACAGGGTGACACACAGTGCCAGTCATGTTTCAGGTTCCATCTTGTTTGATCTGCCAGAGACTCGGGGTCACCCTGGAGAGCCGGGAGAGCCTGGAGAGCCTGGTGATCCAGGATGTCAGGCTCCAGTGTGGCTACAGGAGGACTGACGGTCTGTGAGCCGATTCCACTCTGAGAGATTCCCTCCTTCATTCTCTCACACTGTTTCTCTTTTCATAACACAGAAAACAAAACCGAGGAAACACCAAATATGTTTTTCTCACCATCGTTCAGTCCCACAAAAACAAAATTCTTTCTTGCTTTTGGATTAAAATGTTTTTCATGAACCTTTTCCTCCTGGAACGCTGGAATCATGAAGAACTGAAGCCTCCTTTGGGATCAATAACCTGACAAAAGCTTTTTCAGTAGCTGCTGATCACAGCTGTGCAGCGTTCCAGAGGTCATCCAGAGGTCATCCCGAGGTCATCCAGAGGTCATCCAGAGGTCATCCAGAGGTCAGCCACACCTCACAGAACAGCTTCAGCTCTGCCAGATTCCAGCATCTTTCTCATTAACATCATGAACTCATTCCACAGCGGACAGGCTGGACTCTGGTCTGGACTCCGGTCTGGACTCCGGTCTGGACTCCGGTCTGGACTCCGGTCTGGACTCCGGTCTGGACTCTGGTCTGGACTCCGGTCTGGACTCTGGTCTGGAGTCCGGTCTGGACTCTGGTCTGGACTCCGGTCTGGACTCTGGTCTGGAGTCCGGTCTGGACTCTGGTCTGGACTCTGGTCTGGACTCTGGTCTGGACTCCGGTCTGGACTCCGGTCTGGAGTCCGGTCTGGACTCTGGTCTGGACTCCGGTCTGGACTCCGGTCTGGACTCCGGTCTGGACTCCGGTCTGGAGTCTGGTCTGGACTCTGCTCTGGACTCTGGTCTGGAGTCCGGTCTGGACTCCGGTCTGGACTCCGGTCTGGACTCCGGTCTGGACTCTGGTCTGGACTCCGGTCTGGACTCCGGTCAGGACTCTGGTCTGGACTCTGGTCTGGACTCTGGTCTGGACTCTGGTCTGGACTCCGGTCTGGACTCCGGTCTGGACTCCGGTCTGGACTCCGGTCTGGACTCTGGTCTGGACTCCGGTCTGGACTCTGGTCAGGACTCTGGTCAGGACTCTGGTCTGGACTCCGGTCTGGACTCTGGTCTGGACTCTGGTCTGGACTCTGGTCTGGACTCCGGTCTGGACTCCGGTCTGGACTCAGGTCTGGACTCCGGTCTCATAATGTGGGAGAACCAGGGCCTGCGGGGGCAGTGTGGGTCTGCTGGAGCGCTGTTGTCCGGCGGGCTGAGCGACCTCTCAGTGTTGCTCCCCCAGTGTCTGGACATGAGGCTCCTTATGTCAACCATGTGGAGTGTTTCCTGCTGACAGAACCGCCAGAACATTACAGCCCGTCCATCTCCATCTGAAAGGGTTGAAACTCCAGATTTAACCAGCTTACAGAGCAGGAGACAGCCTGACACCGTGAGGGACCAGGACAGTCTGGACATTCCCGGGACATCATAACGCAGGACTTTAGCACAATTAGCACAGTCATCTGAAAGCACTCAATATGTAAATAGTGAGTCAGAGAAATCCCAGAAGCAACTCCCAGAGCTGAGGACAAACAGGAAGAGCGCTCCTGCCGGACCAGACACAGAGGTTGAGAACATCTGGCTGAGTTAGATAAGAGAGAGGAGACGAGTCCACATGTGAGAGGCTGCTGGGAGCAGGAAGCACAGAGCAGCACAACATCTGCATGTAAGCTGGGTCACATGATCTCCTGAAGGTAAAAACAGGAGTAAACACTGATAGTCGACTCGGTGAGGTCCAGCAACACGGAGTCATCTGCAGTGACGTGCTGAGAACTCGGATGAGAAACATCGAGTTTCTTTCATAATACATCATGTTACTGGACAAACGACGGGCTGGAACTGAAACCAAGGTCATGAGAAATGCCGTCACATGACGGGATCAAGTGCTTCTACAGTCCGTCACAGTGGGTTTGTGGATTCTTACAGATGTTTTTCATTCTCAGAAGTTGCTCTTTCTCCAGCATGTGGGCCGCTGCGGCCTGGAGGGTCCTGCGTGACCCTGGACTGGCAGCCCACTGCTCCCTCTTCCAGTTAGTCAGCTGAGAAACCATGTCCTGGGGGCGGGGCCTGGTACGATTTGCTTCCTCTCTTTCACTGTGGTCCAGCAGTGCCGGTGATTCCAGAAGTGACTGAATGTTGCCGTCAATGTAACGGCGTGCAGAGGCCCGGCATGGCAGCGCCGCACGCTCATGCTTCCTGTCGCTGATCTGAGAGCTGCCGACCGGCTCTGACTGCAGGTTGACCTACTGTTTGACCGACAAAACGCATCAGGAGAGACGTTCCACCCTGCTGATATGCTTCTGCATTCGTCCGCAGAGCCTTTTCCTGTTTCAAACACCCAAAACATGGAAACGACAAAAGTAAATATAATCCAGCCAATATGTACGAGGGAGGTTTGGAAATGACTGATTGAATATTCCACCGTTTGGAGAAACTGGGGAAAGGAAAACAGAGCACAGTACAAGAACTTCCTCGAGAGACGAGGATCGAACAGCAGAAAACCTCAGAAACCCAAGAAAGAACACAGAGAGCAAACTCAACAGAGCAAAGGAAGAGCCGATCAGAGAGAAACAAACTCGCCTGGAGGAGTCAACACACCAAACCAGAGAACACTTCCTGGTTCTGGAACCAGACCGGCAAGAACAGACGAGCTCACACTGAGAACGCTCACACCAAGAACCACATCCAAGAACTAAACAGGCCCATGGAAAGAAAATGATTCTACAGGCCGATAAAGGAAGGAGAGGAGTCATTATGAACACATGAACAGAAACTAGAAGACAGGAACACAGGAAATACTGAACGAAGAGCCCACAGAGCGAGAGGAAAGCACATTAGAACCGCTTCCTGGACACCAGTCAGACAGCAGCAGACTCATATAATACAATTCAGACAATAGAACTGTCCGGAGCAGACGCTCCGGTCTGGATCATGCTGATCAACAAGACAAGGAGAGGATCTCTCCTGGTGACAAAGGGTTCTTATGAGGAGATGTTGTGTGTTCTGTGTGAAAAGTTTCATGTGAAGTTAAAACGAGCACGAACAGAAAAGCAAGAAGTAACTCTCCGAGTCAGTCGAGGCTGATGAACTGCTGGACGTCAGAGGACGTTTTCCTGGAAATTCCGATATAATAAATAGAATTTGTTGGTTTACAACAGTCACATTTTGTAAGCTCTGTGTTATCCAGGTTTGTTTGTTGTAAGTTTCAGTCTTCGGTCAGAGTTGACCCTACAGAGCAGTGGAGCACCAGAGCTCGGGTCGGACTCACCTTCTTGGTGGGCATCTTCAGCTTCATGAACTCCGCCTCTCGGCACAGAACGCTCCAGGGAGCGTGAATCTTCAGGAAGCCCACCCCTGGGATCTTGGCCTAGGAGATACACAACATGTTGTCATTTCATACAGTTAACAAACCGAACGATCTAAAAACCCGACAGATGTTGTGACACTGTTCCTGGCAGTCTTTAGGCCAGATTGCGCGCCGACCGGCCGGTTGTGAGGAGGCCTGTGGAGCCAAGCTGAAAGTCTGTTACTACTCTCTCTTCAAATGCAACACTTTGGACTGTGGGAGGAAAGCCCGGGCAGAAAGTCCTCGCCGGGATTCGAACCGCAGCCTTCTCAATATGGCTGGAGCCTGAAAGCAGACGTGTCTGCGGCAGCAGCTTCTCATTTCTCCTTGTTTCCAGGCTGAGGAACATCAGGAAGATGGATTTTTAGGCGTGGCAGCCGTGGCCTCAGCTCAGTCATTTCGAGCCACTGCAGCAGAGAAGCATATTTTCTATTTATATTCTGGCATTAGGACATCTCACACATACACAGACTATCAGTTTCCACTTTTACACGACTGACGTACCGATGCATCCAAACTGCAACGCTGCACATAGTCCTCGGCAGACTGGCAGCCTCCTGAATAGCTGGAAACATTCACATGTCTCCCGACTTCCTTTAGTTAAATATAAACAAAGCCCAGGCCATGTCCAAACCTGTCTGGGAGGCAGGTTAGACTGAAGAAAAGCCACCTGAGGTGGTCCTGCTGGAGGGACGGCGGGACCGTCCACAGCCTCCCAGCTGGATCCTGCTCTGCTGAAGGGCGCCGGGCCAGGAGCTCTTTAACGATCGATCTGCATAAAGTGACAGCAGGTACAGAGGCTCTCTCACCGAGTGGTGGCTCTCACTCCGTCAGGCTGGTGGAGGCAGATGAGGTGGAGTAGGGACACCCTCACCTTCAGCTCTGTACTAGACTGGCCAACTGGGTCGACATGCACCCACTGAAGAGGTTACAGCTTTCATCTCTCCTCCCTTTGCTGCCCCATCAATTCATGCTGACTGATCAGCAGAGAAGAACAAAGCATGCTTCATAGCGGCTGTGGTCAATGAGCTTTCCTGATCAGTCTCAGCTGCTTTAACCCGATCAGGCAGAGCGAGGACGGCCTTGATGGTGGTCCAGACACGACACTGTCTCTGTATCAGATGTCCGGGGAAGATGGCCGACTGGCTCCGTACGTCTCAGTCTCACTTCAGAGTCACACTGGTGTTATATCAGTGCTGTACCAGCACGATAGCTTATCTGAGAGATCGGAGGTTTGCATGTTCTCTCCAGGTATGTGTGAGTTTCCTCCTGATACTCTGGTTTCTGGTGTGTGTGTGTGTGTGTGTGTGTGTGTGTGTGTGTGTATTCCAGTATTTCAGGAATGCATCGCTACTCTAATGAAGAATCAGGTTTAAAGCGTGAACTCACGTCTTCGTCCTTCTCCAGCTCCAGCCCCATGTCTCTGAGTTTGCCCTCGAACTCCTCCCTCCTGAAGGCCTTGTGGTCTTCCTGTCCGTTGAAGGTGTCCGTCGCACAGCCCAGCTCCACGTCGCCCGCCGCCGCCGGGCGCGGCGTCGACGAGTCGTTGGGTCGTTGCGTCTGGTTGTGGTGTTTGACGTGCTGGTTACGGCTGTACGGGCCTCGACGGAGGCTGCGGGCCACGGCTTTCTCCGTCAGCTGGTACACCGACTGGCGGCCGGAGCGGCCGGCGCCGGGCTTCTTCACGTGGTAGGTGAGGACGTAGTCGACCCGCCGCTGACCGTCCTGGAAGAAGAGGCCATGCTGGCAGCGAGTGGTTTCCTCCGGGGTTAAAGCCTTCAGCAGCTGCACAGCAGAGGAGACAGCGAGCGGGGACGGTCAGGACACAGGAAGTCCCCATCTGATGACGTCTGCATCAACTGAAGCATGTAGCTTTAGCTTTTAGCATGTAGCTTTAGCTTTCAGCATGAACCCTGTAACTTGTTCAAACACTTTCCCAACAGCCTCATCAGCTCGCTCTCGCAGGAAGCTCCAACCTGTACTGAAGTTTCTGTTCTAACTGGATGCAGGAAGCGTGATGCAGTGAGTCGCTGCTCCGTCTGGAGGCAAAAAAACCATTTGTTTTAAAAGTCGGTTGTTCCAGAAGCCAGTCGAGTTCTGTTCCACACCATGATGGATATTTCTATTAAAGATGTAACGAGAGACAGTTAAAAAATCGATACAAACGTGAAAATGAAGCTGAGGCACACTCTAGTTTTTGAACGCTTCCCTTCCTTTATAAACATCTGTGTTTGACGTCCAGCGTCGCACACAGAGTGGAGAGCGGCAAGACGAAGGCTGCAGAAGACAGCAGAGTTCTGTCTCTGGCCTCAGCTCTGCAGCATTTCGGCTTTCGGAGGTCAGAAAATGAAAGTGGTGAGAAAATAACAGACAAGACTGAAGCCATGTGCAAAGGCTGCAGTTAGTTCAATAATGTTATTTTATTAGATTTTGTTTAGACAAAATCAAAACAAAACAATCCAGATTTCAGTCACAATTTGTCTGGAAAACTGTGATGATTATCATGAAGCATATTGTTTCAGGTGTAATGCTCATACAGCTAAACAGACTCGAGAACAAGTGAAGAACCAGAAGAAGAACCTCCTTTGGAGCTCAGTGACCAGGCTGTAATTTATCATGACAGGATTGAATCTCTCCTAAAAACTCTGCCTCTCCTCCTCTCACCACGGTCTGCGATCCAGAACACAACCTGCTCCAGAGCTGGTTAGCTGCTCAGAGGAAGTCACTGCGGTGATTTACCTGGTAAAAAGCTAACCAGTGCTGTAGGACAGAAATCCAGGATTAACCCTCAAGTTTTCTTCATAAGCATAGATCCAGTTTCATAGTGCAGGCGGTGGCGAAGGCAGATGGTGAACCTGCCTTCACTCAGTTCAGAGAACGGGTGGATGGGTGTGAGTTTAGTATTTGCATTACAGTGACTTACATGATTTGACAGCTGATTAGATTCATAAAACAGGAGTTGCTGCTCTGCAGCGTGAAAGCAGCTCTGTTCAGGTGTGCAAGCAGCGACTGTGTGATTCAGGCATGAACAGTGAAGAGGAGGAGGGAAGATAAAGAGCTCTGCAATACTTGACAGATCCACACGCAGCCCACAAATCATGTTTCATCAAGAACAAACAGGGCTGCTGCATTCCTTCCAGTCCTCGAGTAACACACCTGAAGTCCACCTGCATCTGAACACTCCTTTGATATGGAAGTAGTGAAGCAGCTCCTAAAGAACAATAAAATCTGACAGTTCCAATAATTAAAGACCAACGTCCAACTCACCATTTACCAGCTAAATCTTAGAGGAACCCAGTTTATTCAGTTGGAAGAGCCGACAGTCAGGTTTCAGAGTGAACTACAGCACACGACCTTCATAAATATGAAATGAAATGCGGTGTGCACCAAGGGTCAGTCTCGAGGCCACATGCTCTTTGACTTGACATGCTGCCGCTCGGGAATGTCGTCAGGAGACGTGGCATCAACTTTCACCGATATGCAGATGATTCACCGCTGTCTGCTGATGGCCGGGGCCAAACCATGCCTCTCTTACTGTATTCTATATGTTAAATCCTGGATGTCTTTAGAGCTGGACCAGGTCAAGACCGAGCTTCTGGTCATCAGCTCCAAGCTGAGAGAGAGAACTGTCTGTTAAAACTACCCACAATGCATCGGAACAAGTCTGAAACCTGAGCTCACGTTGTAAAAAAGAGCTCTCATCCCTCACCTGTAACAAACACAGAGATGCTGATGCATGCTGTTATTTCCCAGAAAACAGTATCTCGCACCTCCAGTTCTTCCAAAATCAATCAGCAGGTGTGTGAATGAGGACGAGCAGGAGGGTTCAAATTACACTGATTGGAAAGGCACCGCACTGGCTTTCCCTCTGCTTCGGGGTTGAGTTTAAGGTTAGGAGGAGCACAAAATAAAACAGGAAGTGACTTTAAGACCCAAGAGGAGCCCTGCCATCGGGTCTGATGCCGCCCACAGCATACTCATACTGAAGAAAGCTCCCAGATCCAACCTGCTGAGAATCACCTGACCTGATCCATCATCACCGTCAGCAGCAGGTAGGCGAGAGAGAACGGCTGACAGCGGCGGTTTGGAGATTCTTCAATATCAATGACAATGACAAACGTAAGAACGGCTAAATCATGTTCTGACGGAATATCAAGAGGAGGAGAACGAATAAGAAAGATCCTGCAGCACACGGTGAAGACAGGCTGGAAAACAAGATATTTTATTCACACTTACTACATTTAGCTTATTTATTCAAGCTGTATTTTGATATCTTGTGTGTTTGCTGCAACAAAGTGAGAGAATTAGTTTGTCAATTCCTCTTTGAATCCTAGACATACAGAAATTTGTCCAATTAAAAATCTATTCTGATTCGGGGGGGTTTTTTTTCTGATTGAAGGTCTGGCTGCTGTCAGGTACCAAACACACCTGCTCTTCCAGGAGGAGCTTATAGGAATAAGGCTCCTGTAATATAACTTCTTGCTTTATTTTATTTAGTTTGAATATTTGTTTATTACTAAATGTTGCCCCCACCCCCTCTTCCCCTCATCCCCAGTCACACATTCCTGTGCCGCCCCCCATCGGTCTCCCCTCCAGAACAGAACAATCGGCTGGAAGCTGTTCGTCTGTTCTGTCAGTCGGTGGAGCGACTGGATGAAGTCCTGGACCTATTCTGATGCAGGCGTTCTGTGTTTATTGAGAAAATGAGGACTTCAGGAGGGAGACTGCGTGTCAGAGCAGCAGCAGCTGCGATGTCTACTGTGGCGCTTCCCAGTAGGTTGTATATGAGACATAAATAGTGGGTGAATTATGAGCCGTGACGCGACCTCGCCTCCTCCCCGTCAAGTCTACTTATAACATCTGGCTGCAGATCTGAGGGAAGGTGCATGAAGATCCCACTGCAGGGAGGAGATCCGGCCTGCTATTGATCCCTCTGTCACACCTGGGGGCGACAGGTCCTTCAGGTTCACAGCGGAGTGATGAACGTCACACCAGATTCCACTGAAATGATGTGAAGTATTATGTGGAAAGAGGGGCAGGACAGGACTGAGGAGCCAGACTCACATGGTCGCCTGAAGCACTCGGGCAGAACTGTGGTTCCCCAGGACAGCCTGGAGCACCATGACCCAGGAGTCCCTGTTCCTCAAATAAAACATTGAGGGGTCACGACCCCAGGTTTGGAGCTTGATGGACTGCAGACCCACACAAATACACTGACCTCTTTCTATGTAAGGGCAATTTTCTGAAGATCTGCGATCCAGAAGCAAAGGAGGGCTTTGAGTGATCTCTAAATAACACTCTGGGAGCTGAGATCAATTGAAATGAGAAACTAAAACATCGATCTCTGCCGTTTGCTGAGTCAGCTCGGCTCTCTCGTTTTCTGGTCAAGTGCTTGTTGTCGTGAAGCCAAGAGCTAAAGAGAGCTCCAAGGTCTTCAGAGGAAAGGTGGCCGAAGCCTCTCCGGGCCTCAAACAGGATCCCTGAAGCACTTTGAGCCAAATCGATAAAGTGTCAGGAGGGAGCAGCCAGCCTCCTGCTCTACACCCAGAGGAAAGGCTGACGGATGACAAACTCCTCCAGGAGGAAACCTCTCAAAGCTGTCCCCGGTGAAGGCTACCCAGGTATCGCACCGAGAGCCCAGGACACAAAAAAAAACAACACACTGCAAAAAGGATGGAGGAGAAAACACAGAACAGCACTGCCCAGTGTGTCCAGTGAGCTGGAGACATTTATTTATTCTGATTCTCATTATTCTAATATCATGATGCCAAAAGAAACAACCGATAACGAACATGTACTTAAAGTGCGGCGCTGTGAATCCTCCGGCTGTACTGCAGCTCTTCATTAGGCTGTTATTGAATTAAGATAAAAAAGGAAACATCAGTCAGCTAAAAACAGCTCGCTCATAAAACCAGGAGCAAAATATACACACAGAAACCAGCAGCCTCAACCGAGAGTCTCAGAAGACCGACTCCACTTCCTGACAGAACAACCCGGAACGGCACAGGGCGGAGAACAGAACAGCAGAACAGCAGAACAGCAGAACAGCAGAACAGCAGAACAGCAGAACAGCACAGGGTTCCCATGTGGAACCTCGCCCTCCACAACTTCCCTGAACTTTCTGATCATATAGATGTATATGTGTGTGTATATATATATATATATATATATATATATATATAAAATATGTGTGTGTGTACTGTCACATCTGTAATTGTGAATGAATGATAGTGTTAATGGCTGTCAGCGTCATCTGTAGGCTTGATAAGTGATCAAATCTTTCAAAAACATGTAAGAAAAACTAATTTCCGATAGATTTAGGCAGGTGTATCAAATGTCAGGCTCACAGATCAAATCTGGGCCACCAGGGTTTATTCGGGGCCGCAGGACAACTGCAGCCTGTGGAAATGAAAAACTAAAGAGAAATCTGGAGGTTTTCATCGACACTCCTGCAGTGGTTCCACCGGGGATCAGCTCAGGAAGACATAAAACATCACTGGAATCACAGCGAGCTGCAGCATTGCAACCAAAACCAAACCAAAAAACAACAACCTGCAAAGTCCCGCAGCCAGAGGAAAATGTTTTGGATCAGAGAAAAAAATGCTGTAAAAGGTTTTGTGAAAATGTTCTGCTCCTTTTCATTAACACTAAAAAAAAGAGACAATGTGGCTTTAACAATTTCAGTCAGTTTAATGATCGAACCCACTCAAGATCGAACCGCAAACGAGATGTTGACCCTTCAGAACACAGAAAGGAAAAACACAAACACGGGAAGGCAAGCGGCCGCTTTTAGCTTTGATATCAGCCTTTCCTCAAACGTAATCTCCTTCTTTCCATGAGGTATTCCACTGAAAACAGAGCTGCAGAACAGAAAAACAAACCCCAACCCAGAGGACGGCTGGTGGAGTGGGTTCTCTTCCAATCCCAGGGTCCACGGTTCGATTCCAGCCCCACCATGACTCTCAGTGTGTGAATGAAAATCATAGCATGAATGAACAATGGGAAGAAAGCTCCATTTCTCATTCTGAACTGAGTGAATGATGGCTCAGGGTGAACTAAATGCTCAGTCCTCAGCTTCTGTCATGACTGCGATCTTTTTAAAAATAGAAAAGTTGCTGTTTTACATCATCATTATATAATAAAGTCAGTTTGAAAAGTCTAGAAAGGATGTAAAATATGTTTGCTCCTTGAAATTGATGGAAAAAAAATACCCTGAAACAACCATTTAACATCTAAAACGACCCTATTCTCTTTGTGAGAATATTTAATATTTTACCGAAAAATTCAATTCAATTCAATTCAGCTTTATGTATGAAATGCCAGTTACAACACAGAGCAGCAAATAGCCAAAATCCCCAAAACCATGAGGTTACTGTCAAGCAGAATATTTTGTGATCTAATGAGGTCAGTGTGGAAGAAATGAGGAGAAATGAGGAGGAAGCTTGTTTCCTGAAGGGTGACGAACAGCGATGAGCTGAGATTTACAGGATGAGTTTCTCTCACCGCTTCATTTCGTTTTATGAATATTGAGGAGGGCAGAAAACACACTTAATGTGTGTGTCCATACACAAGCTGTCATGGTGTCAGATGTGTGTTTAGGGACCCTCGGGGAGTTACGGCCCTTCGTCCGTCTGTGAGCCGCTCTTCCTTTATGAGCCGCCTGCTGCCGGGACCACCGGAGCAGACGGCGTGAAGCGCTGTGTGGCCACTTCCTGTTCACACAGCGCCTCAGCCGTTCATCACCCCCAACAGAGACGGTCCAACACCACCGGTCCAGGACCAGAACCACCGGTCCAGGACCAACACCACCGGTCCAGGACCAGAACCACCAGTTCAGGACAGAACCACCGGTCCAGGACCAACACCACCGGTCCAGGACCAGAACCACCGGTCCAGGACCAGAACCACCGGTCCAGGACCAGAACCACCGGTCCAGGACCAAAAGATCCCCTTCCAGTCCAATCAGGAACAACAGAGCTCCTTGAACCTTCACCACCAAGAGACCAGCTCTCAAAAGGTTTAGGATGCTGAAACTCTCTCAGGGTTTTCCAGAGATTCGAGCATTTTAATTTTAGTTTCGCATTTTGAAGTCACTTTAGAAGTTTGATCACTTTTTAATTCAATCAGTCGCACTTTATTCACCAGACACTTCAAGAAAGAAAAGCAGCGGAAAGCATTCCGATCAGAAAAACAAGACGACAAACATTCCTCTGTCTCCTCACTGAACGAAAAAGATTAATTCTATAACATAATGAAGATAAAGCAGCTCAGAAAGTTAGATATATAGTTTTGCTGTACATGTATTTTAGATTACCTTAATGAACCTTCAGATCCATGATCTACAGCTTTTATAGTTTTTAAATCACTACTCAAAGAAACAGGAGAAATATCAACACTTTTCAGTCATTTTAACTGCAAAAACAAGGTTTATTCAACTATCTCTATTGGTCAGTTGACTAATGTGATTAAAGTAATGAGATGCTGACGGTACTTGCTCTGTGCTGCCACTGTTACATTCATGCAGCTTCTAAACCCACCAGTGGCTTCTGAGCTGCTGTTCTGTACTCAGACACACAGCTTTAAAAGTTTGATTCACAGTTACATTTCTTCACCAACTTCATTTAAATGTCATTTTATACTGAAGGATGTGCCATAAATGATATATCGGCTACATTCCACCAAATGTCTGTAATTAACAAGACAGTCAATCACAGTTAAAAAAAAAAAAAACTATCACTTTAAAAGTTTTATAAATTTACTTGTGCATGTCATAAAAACCAGTACAATCAATTCATTACTTAAAAAGTTACTGATACTTTGAACTTTTACTTGTTTATCTAATTGAATCCAGAACAGTTCTCACACACACATTTATATTTATCCCCAGTTTAGAGTCACTAATCAGCCTCTGATGTTCGTTTTAGCATTGTGGTAAAAAGCCCAAGCATGCGCAGGAGGAACATGCAAACTCGCCGGACTGCAGCTACTTTGCGTGCGGTCCGTTAAAACGTGGGTGAAGTGAGAGCGGCGGTCTGAGCGGCGGCCGGGCCTCCGGCGCCTCGTGTCCACTGCTCTGGACAGGGCGGACACGCTGTCCCCTCTCGCCCCGGCGCCGTCCCCCTGTGAGACCCCTGAAGACACACTCACCCGGAACTTGCCGTGGAAGACCACGTCTCGGAGGAAGTGTGGCGCCTGCCGCTCGGACCCGGAGCTCGGAGCCTCTGCCTCCTCCTCCGTCATCGTCCGGGTGGGAAAGAGAAAAGAGGCGAAAGCCAGAGGTTATAGTCCAGCGTGTGTGTGTGAGTGTGTGAGTGTGTGAGTGTGCGAGTGTGTGTGGGTGTGTGTGTGTGAGTGTGTGTGTGTCGCTGCCGGCCCTCTGTGTGAGAGTGTGTGGTGTGTGTGAGCAGCCTGTCCTGTATTTCCCTGTGATTCGTCACTTTTCTGAGCGGAGGGGCCGAACGCAGCCTGCAGCCTTGTTACTTGAGAAGCCGCCTGCGAGCCAAGATCTAAACTTAGACAACGATAAAACTCTGATGAACACAAGGTGCCCTCCCTCACTTTCTCTCTGTTTTCACAACTGCAATCGCTGAAAGATCAACCGGCTCGGGACACAGAAGCCTCCCCTCTCTCACTGCAGACGCTGTGAATGAGCTCCAGCTCAGCGGGGCCTGGAAGCGATCCAGTCCCGACCCAAGGATGGCGTCAGCTGCTTCTTATGTTGAAGCTTACTGCAGGAAGTGATCATAAAATTTGATCTGATGTGCAGAAAATCAGACCAAATCCTGCATATCAGTGTGCTATTTTCATATGGTCTGCATGCATTGAGCATGCAGAGAAGACTGAGTGGCATCACGCTCAAACAGGAGCGCTGAAAGGAGTGTTTTGATGCATTCCGCCTGTTTGCATGAAAAACAGCGATGTGGATGAGTGCTGTGGAGGATGAATCCCAGACTGTTCACCTGACACAGGGAGGACCAGAGGAGCTGTCCAGAGTGATGAAAACCCCCAGACAATGAGGAGGGACTGTGTCTCCACTGTTCAGGGGTTCAGCGTCTTCCTGAAGGACACTTTGACATCAAGAGTCGAACCAACAACCTCTCAATTATGAGACGACCTGAGCCGAAGCCGCTTCCTATTTAGATTTCTAGATAAGGTCTGATATGTCAGCAACAGAAGGGAGGGGGACTCGTACGCCGGGTGGAGGGGAGCAGGAAAACAGGAAGGAGAACTGAGAAAGGGGTGGGAGGGGGATTTGCTGGTGGATCCAGTTACTGGAGGTTCCAATATCTGGTGGATCCACGTGCAAGCTGATTCATTTGCCGATGGTTCCAGCTACTGGTTGATACAGTTGCTGATAGATCCAGCTTCAAGTTGATCCCGTCACTGGTGGACTCAGTTGCTGGCTGATCCAGTCGCCGACAGAACAGGTTGATGATGGATCCAGTTGTCAGTAGATTGAGTTTTGTGTGGATCCAGTTGCCGGTTGATCCAGTTTCTGGTAGATCCAGTTTTGGGTTAATCCAGTTGCCAATGGATCCAGGTGCTGGTTGATCCTGTTGCCAGTAGATCCAGTTTCTGGTGGATCCAGTTTTGAGTGAGCTTTATAAAGGCGAAGCGAGTTATATTTCAAATGTTTCTGAACAGTGAGACCAGGTTTCTTCTGTCTTTCAATCGACGTCCTTCAGCTGGAACTGTGACGTTCCCATGGAAGGGAATTAGTATCTATCTGTCAAATGAGCCATCTCTATCTATCTATCTATCCATCTATCCATCTATCCATCTATCCATCTATCCATCTATCTATCTATCCATCCTGCTTTAAGCCGTCTTAGTTTTCTTTCTGTCAGAAAAGCAGGTTTGTTCTGTGGTGCTGCAGCGGCTTCCTGTCGTCACACAGAGACATCTAGTGGTCACAGATGGTAGGTGCCACAGTGTTTTGACGAATAGATCATTTCTTAATAAAAGTGCAGCTGGAATAAACACTGCAATTCTTGAACTGAACATTTGTCATCACTGACAGGAAACGCCAACGATCAACATTCAACAACACAAATCCAGACAGACTCAACAACATAATGAGACTTTTTTTGGAAATTCCACACAAGTGAACTGTGTTTTTCCACTTATTTGTAATTATCTGAAGAACATACGATCAGTCATGATTCGTTTGTTACTTCTTGTCAGTCTTGGGTTAAGTACAGCAACTCTCAGATAAATGTAGTGGTAACGGAGGTTTTCCTGTGGCTTCCTGTCTTCATACAGTCACGTCTAGTGGTCACATATGGTTTCTATCATATAACTTGATAAATAAGTTACTTCTTAATATTAGTCATGTCTCAGTGTTTCCAGGCATCTTTGAGAATGACTTTGTGCAGGAAGCCTACAGTTAGCACAGTTAGCTAACATTTAGCACATTTCAAAAGTGACCTTGTGATCTAAACCGGCTGACTCTCTTTAAAACACGTCGGCGTCATTTCATTGAATCATCTCATGATCAACAGTCAAGAACATTCTGCACCATGAACTCCAGACATGAACCCACTGGAACGCCGGAGGAACCGACAGCCAGGCGGAACGAGCACTAGGAGGAGTTCACACATCCCAGATGATCAGTCAAACAGTGGGTTTAGTTACCCGACGGGCATCAGTAACCTGACAGGTGTGTTTAGTTACCTGCCGGGTGTGTTTAGTTACCTGCCGGGTGTGTTTAGTTACCTGACGGGTGTGTTTAGTTACCTGACGGGTGTGTTTAGTTACCTGACGGGTGTGTTTAGTTACCTGAAGGGTGTGTTCAGTTGCTGACCCGCTCTACAGTCTACTCCATCATCCAAACAGGTGTGAACTCCGTCAGTGATGAAGACGTGTCTTCATGTATTCACTCAGAGCCGGGCTGGACTCAGACGGACAGGAGGACATGAGGACATGAGAAACGCTTCAGTTTGACAAAACATCCGAATATTTGGAGCGGCAGTGTTCAGTGTTCACTCTACACGTCTTCATACTGACCATATGTTTGAAAGCAGTTTTCTGACTCTTCATTCTGACTTCAGTCGAATCAGTTCCAGCATTTATTGGTTAATCGGACCAGTTTTGTGAACTGATCCCAGTTATTCAGATTTTTCTTTCATATTTAAACTTCTGATGAAAACACAGGGCTTGGAATCAGAATTTATTGGACTTCAGGCAGATTTTTACAACATGTGGACAGATTAGCTATGTGTGGTGGAGAAACTTTAATTTGAAGAAATGTGCAGTAAATCATTGCTTTAAATTCTAACTCTGTCTCTGAAAGCTCAGTCTTTCTTACAGCTGATTTTCTTTCATTTTATAATCTCACTGAGATACACCAGTTTGATATTGTGAGTGTAATTATTGTTTTTTTTCTATCAGTTGAAGAGAAAATGAGACGTGATGCTGTCCAGAGGACCGGGACGTCTTCAGGATGTTGAGGAACTCAGGAATGGCGTCCCTGAGCTGGACTTTATGGCTGTTAGTGTTATCTGTTCGAGCGGAGCCCAGGAAACCTGACATTCTTCCTCTGTGAAGCGCTTCCAGGAAGCTGTCCGTCCCTCACCACTGTTTACTCTGTGAGAACCTCAGTCCAGAGACTTTCTGTACAACCTCTCATTCCTGACACTTCAGTCCCACAGGCTTATGTAACGCCGCAGCAACATCCGCACTCCGGCTATTTTTAGCCTTTAAGGGTTAAAAAATACACAGAGAACGGAGCAAAAGGGAAGCGGCGCCCCCGCAGAGCCCCCGCGGAGCCCCGGCCCCCCCGCGGAGCGCCGGCCCCCGGGGGACGCCATGTGTCTGCGGCGCACTGGGAGCAGAATGTGGGGCCGGCGCTCGGTTCTCACAGGAAGCAGCAGGACAGCTGTTTGTGTTCACATGGCAGAGCCCAGCCTCTGCAGCAGCCAGCGGCCCGGCGCCGCTTTCATGTCCTCACCTCGACACCCCGCCCCCCCGACCCCCCCGGACCCCCCCCGGACCCCCCCGGACCCCCCGGGCCCTGACCCCCTGCTGGGGGGGGGAGATCATGAAGAGACACTTAAAGTTTTTCTACATTGTACAGCTGCTTTGTGTTTGTGGCGCCTTCTCGTGGGCTTTTCCGAATTAACTTCAGTGTCTTCAGGTTGAGTTTCGGCTGCTTCAGTAGTTTTCCTGTTTGAGGTGTTATTATTCGTTTTCCAGGCTGCTTTAACTTTTATTGCCCCCGAGCTTCCCTACATTGTCTTTTTCAGCGTCTTTAACGTCTTTAACTGTGACTGACTATTTTACTTTCCTCTGTTTATTTATTTTTCTCGTTCAGTTAATTCAGCTGTTTTTCTATCTTTGATTTTCCTCCTGCTAACAGTGTTTCTTGTTCCACTGTTTGAAACATTTAGTTATATTTTTAGTTTTAAGTTAGTCTATTTTCTGAACCTGTTTTTGCTGTTTTATCCTTTTTAAGTAATT
Source organism: Salarias fasciatus (assembly GCF_902148845.1). Lineage (NCBI taxonomy): Eukaryota > Metazoa > Chordata > Actinopteri > Blenniiformes > Blenniidae > Salarias > Salarias fasciatus. The sequence goes on along the minus strand of NC_043751.1, from coordinate 1,336,123 downwards.
TAAATAATTGTTTTTTTAGCTGTTCTGAACACACGGATGAAACGATCTGCAACAGTAAATACCTTCAGATTGTGTTTAGCAATGATTTACAGAGAACCAGAAGCTAGGCTGTTTCACCAACAAATCTGGATTTTTCTTTTACAATTTTGTTCTTTTCAATTTTTCAATTCTGATCAGTTTATTCGATCAGCTGGAAGAAGAATGAAGCCATTCTGGTCCTTCCAGGCCTCCTGCTCCCTTCAGAGCGCCTGGCTGGACGGGTCTGAGACGGGCAGCTGGACTGTTGGTCCTCTGGCTCTCTGAAGTCCACTCAGGCGCCAAGTAGCTCGATAAACACACGCCTGAAGTATCTCCAGTGAATCCTGCAGCATCTGTGTCAACATGAAGAAAATAAACCGAACAGAGACTCAGAGCTCAGCCTCAGCAGGGTAAAGACGGACCACAGGGGGTCACCTGAAATGTCTCATAATTTAAAATTACTGACAAAACATTTTCCTAACTAATTATTTTGGATTTTTAAATTCAAACACTGCTCAGAATCTCATTGTATTCTATCCAGTTCCTGATACTTCAACCTGTTTAAACACAAACCTGCAGCCAGGAGGGGAAACAGGAGGACCTGCAGGTCCACGAGGAGCAGCAGGTCGTTGCCACGGTGATTTCATCAGGCCACACCCACTCCTCATCAGCTGATCAGTAGATCCACCTGAAGCGCCGGCCAACCGGTCGGTGTTTGTGATTGGTTAGTATAATACTGATAATATTCATTTCCCCGGCTCAGATCTGACAGAACCTGCGGACACAGACCAGTCCCTGTCCTGCTGATCAGAACGTCTCCAGCTGTCCAGCTGTTTCAGCAGGACAGACGTCCACCCAGCCACCGATGGAGCGGTGAGCAACACTGGAAACGGTGCGGGATCTCGTCCCTCAGCGAGACGCCGGCGCTGAAGTCTTCCCTGACTCGGTGTGTGTGCTGGACTCCATGCGTGGTGTGTGTAGACGGACCGTTGTCCCGGAGCTGCTTCCACTCGCCACATCCTGAGACTCCTGCCAAACGGAGGTTCTCATCCCCAGACGGAGCGTCTCCGCGGCTCAGCGCCACTTTTAATGTTGACCAACCACTGCAGGGCCTCTCCGTCCAACTGAAGACAAACCGTCCAGCCGGCAGCTCAGAGGAGCTTCTGTCCAGATGAACATGCCTCAGATCAACCGCTCCGACTCTACGGCCGCCATCGTGACGGCGGCTCCAGCAGACCGGAGGCCTTTACAGTCATCAAAATCAAAAACTGCAAGAATCTTTTTCGTTGTTTGTTTCATATCAAACTGAACAAGACCTGGATTAAATCTGACATATCTGGTTAAAATCTGCCCCTCGTCTTTCAGAGATCTGCTCAGAGCAGCTGCTCTGACGAGCTGTGAGGTTCTCTGAAGGGTTCTGGATCTCCAGCTGCTGCACACTTCACCTCATGACTACAGGGAGCTTCCACAGCTGTCCAGGAGCGTCCCTCTGGACAGACTGTCCAGCAGTCTCAGTCTGAAGCCTCCACGTGACTTTTCTTCATGGCTGTTCCCAAACTGTTCCCAGAAGAAGGAGGAATGTCTTCTGAACGCCTCTGAGCACGACGCTTCAGCACCGCGTGAGAAACTTCATAGAGCCGCCTGCTCTCTGCCGCCCTCGCGTGTCCAAACTGCGTCATTACATCTGTCAGCATATAGTAAACAACCCTACGTCACTTCCGGTTTCAGCTTGACAGCATAACAACAGAAGCAGGAGCGATTTTATTATACCTCATCCCGTTTGTATATGTAAGAAAAATCCTGTCTCCAGGAGAAAAGCTCTGATCGATCAGCCGCTCCGACATGAGGATGAAGGTAAGACCGATCCGGAACAGCCGAGCCGCGCGAGGACGACCAGACAGCACACAACAGCTCAAATCTGCTCTAACACACAAACAAACACAACATCCTGCGGTCTGTGTGTGTGTGTGTGTGTGTGTGTGTGTGTGTGTGTGTGTGTGTGTGTGTGTGTGTGTGTTCAGAGGACAACAGCTCCGTTATCCGGTGTTTCCCATCTTTGATCAGCAGCATCATCCCATTACCAGCAGCAGTTCAGAGGGTTCTGATGGTTCTGAGGGTTCTGATGGTTCTGATGGTTCTGAGGGTTCAGAGGGTTCTGATGGTTCAGAGGGTTCAGAGGGTTCTGAGGGTTCAGAGGGTTCTGATGGTTCTGATGGTTCTGAGGGTTCAGAGGGTTCTGAGGGTTCCAGCAGGTGCTCTGCTGCTCCACATGCTGCTGTCTTTTTCCTGAAAGCAGGTCTTCCTCCTCCTGCATGCAGGCTTTCAGTTCTCTGCTGTCACTCTGTCGTTCTGGGGCTTGATGCTTGATGGTGGAGCTTCTGCTGACTGGTCCTGATGTGAAGATGAACTAGTACAGCAGGACTGATCTGCTCCGGGCTGACCTGCGGAGCAGCATGCAAATACTGCAGCGCGGTTTAAAGTACAAAGAGCACAGTTTGGAATTTTATCATGTTTATCCTGTTAACATGATAATCATTATTATTAATATTAGTAGTAGTAGAAGTAATAATAATAATAATAATAATAATAATAATAATAATAATCGTCATCATCATCATCATAATAATAATAATAAAGCATTTAATCTGTTGTGCACTTTACATTCATGAAAATCTCAAAGTGATAGAAACAACAGAATAAAGCTAAAAACAGACAAAAGTTCAGTATTTCAGCCTCTGATTTTATTATTCTACAGGGTTTAAGATGTAAACATTTGTTTAGTCCCATGTTTTCTCTCTCTCTTTAATTTATTTTTTAAATTTTCTCAACTGTTCGGTGTGGAAAGAGCCAGAAGCGCTTTAAGTCCAGTGTCCAGGAAGGTTCGATTCCCGGCTGTGAGCAGATGTGATGATGTCTGAGCGTCTCCGCTGAACGCTGCTCGTGTCTCTCAGGTGTCGCAGCCGGACGCCGACGGGGACTTCAGCTCGTCTCCGGCCGAGACCGACAGCCACCAGAGCTGCGAGGACACCGAGGACGAGGAGGCTCCGTCCCCTGTCCAGCAGGAGGAGGACGCCCCTGGTGAGGAGCAGTCCTAGAACCAGCTGTCCAAGAACCAGTGGTCCTAGACCAGCCGAGGGTAGAGCAGTAGTCCTAGAACTAGCAGCCCTCGAACCAGCAGTACAAAAACCAGCCTCGCATAGAGCAACTGTCCTAGAACCAGCTTCCTGTAGAGCAGCAATCCTAGAACCAGCAGTCCCAGAGCAGCCGAGGGTAGAGCCCCAGTCCCAGAAACAGGTTTCCTGAGAAGCAGCTTCCTGTACAGCAGCAAGCCTCGAGCCAGCCTCACACAGAGCAGCAGTCCGAGAGCATTCTGAAACTGAACATTCTGAGGAGGCTTGACGGACAGTCCTTAAGGTTCTTGTCTTCCGCAGACTCGGATAAGGACCACCCCCGGCCAGGAGGCGGAGTCATGTGGAGAGTGGGCGGCGGCCTGTTCAGCATGACGAGAAACGTGGTGGGCGCCACCATCGGGGGCGTGGCCTGGGTGGGAACCAAAAGCTTGGAGCTCACCAAGACGGCCGTGACCGGCGTCCCCACGGCCGGCGCCGGACTGGTCAAAGGAAGCATCTCCATGGTGACGGGCGGCGTCGGCGCCGTGGGCTCCGCCGTGGCCTCAAAGGTCACCAGCAAAAAGAAAGACAAAGCCGACTGAGACCCCCGGGAGAGACCCCCGGGGGGACGGACTCCCCGGAGGACAGAGCAGAACGTCCCGGAACTCAGACCTGAAGCCCTTCATTCACTCACGCAGCTACAATCTGGAAACCGTTTAACCAGCGTCCAATCAGTGACGAGCACCGGGCGGAGAGCCCCGCCCCCCCGTGACCCAGCTGTGGTGGACTCCACCACCCATCCAGACCCGGTTCAGACCACCACTTGTCCAGACCATGTTCAGACCAGAACCCAACCAGACCCCGTTCAGACCCGTTCTCACCTGCTGGCTGAACTCAGACTGAAACTCCTGAGAACTTTTCTGAAATGTTCAGTTCTTCTCGCTCAGACTACGGGATCCTGGACGTTTCCGTCAAACTGTCCTGATGGTCCACTCGCCGTGGAGACCGTCCTCTGGTTCTCCTCTCATCTTTCTGTCACAATTCAAAATGAACAAAAAGCATTAAAGAAGCCAGCTGGTCCTGAGGAGGGTTCCCTGGCAGCTCCAGGACCCTGGACAGTTCTCTCTGCGTTCAGCAGGGTTCTGCTGCGTTTCAGTGTTTTTCCAGTGGATTCAGGGGATCCGTGTAAATAATCTATATGTTTCTTACTTCTTTCTGTCTGTTGATCAAAGTTGTAGTTTAGAACTTGTCTTGTAGAACCGAGACAGGAAGTGGAAGGATGGAGCGTGAACCAGCAGTTTACCGTGTTTCACACAGGATGAGCCTCATGACAGCAGAAGAGTGTCGGCCTTTACGTTTTTAAACCCAGACAGCATTGATTTGTGCGTTTTGTGCATCGGAGGAGGAGGAAGCTGCGATTTTGCTGAATTTTGTTGAAATTTAAAAAAAGAAGTGCATGTTTTTGTTCTCGGATGTTTCTGATTACCGTGTTTTCTGGATTGTAAGTCAGAAAAATGTCACGAAGAGACAAAAAGACACATTAAAGGTTTGAACCGACTGTGCTGGTGGATGCAGATCTGAGATCAGTTCTGGGTTCCACCGCGTGGACTGGAGGCCTGCTCACATCCTGGTCCGCTGGTTTGAGTCCAAACTTCACAGGATGTCCAGGTCAGAGCAGCCTCCATCAGTCTCTGATCGTTCAGCTGTTTATTTTGACCCAACAAGCAATAACAATCATCATCTTCATCATCGTCATCGTCACTACGGTTCAGAGACAGGAAGTGAAACTGTAATCCTGTCAGTTTCTGCTTTCCAGTCGCTTCAGATTAAACCTGAATGTTCGATGCTTCCTGCTGTTGTTTCATTCTTCAACGACCTGTTCCAGATGTTCTGCTTCCGCTGGGAAGGCTTCATGTTCTTCCTGAATTCCCGTCCGCTCACAGGACAGGACGAGGTTTAAAGACAAGCCGACATGGAGGAGGCGGTGCGAATCGAGGGGTTTATTGAGTTAACAGTGAATTAAATAAGGCACATTCACATCGTCTGGAAACATTCAAACCAGTGGTACAAAAATCATTCAGATTAAAACAGCACAAATAAAGAGTGTGTGTGTGTGTGAGAGAGAGAGAGAGTGTGTGTGTTCTACCTTCCTATCAAACATCTGAAGAAAGCTCAAACTTTCTCCGATTAGAAGGAAAACTGAGGAATCATCTGTTTAAGTGAAAAAACAAACTTCGAGGTGACTCCTAAAGTTCTGCTTCGGGCCTCTGCAACCTTCACAATAAAAGACCTGCCGTTTTCATCAAGTCTGACACTGAAAACCAGGAGTGTTTAGGAAATGCTGCTTTAACACAGTTTACTGAATGTTTGAGCTGTTTAAGGATGTTTTTAGGGTATTTTAGCCGTTTCAGAGTTTTTATCTTATTAACCTCACATTAACAGTTTGGATATTTTAAACATTTTATCCTAATTTTTTTAGTGGTTTTATGTTATTTTAGCAGTTTCAGCTGTTTTAGCGACATTAAGTCTTTTCAGCTGTTTCATTTGTGGATTTTAACCTGTTTGAGCTGTTTTTCGTCTGTTGAACGTCTAACAACAGCGACAATAGTTTAAAAGACCGAAGATCTGAAAGAACTAAACTGGCTGAAGCCACAAAATCAGCTTCAGTGTGAAAAAGAGCTAAAATGGTTGGAACAGCTGGAAACATTAAAGTTGCTTAAAACCACAAAAAAAAAAACACTGCTAAGAATGAAAACTACTGAAATAGCAAACGGCATTTTAGTTTTAAGCCTTTTATCTTAAATTAGTGGTTGTGTGAAGTCAGTAGTGATTTTTTAAGGTATTTCAGCAGTTTTTGCTCTTAGTCTTTGAAGCTCTCACTTTTTTTTTTTTTTTTTTTTTTTGAGATTTCTGTCAGATGAGCTATTTGAGCTGTTTAAACAATTTTTTTTAGTAGTTTGAGCCATTTCAGATTTTTTGAAGCTCTTTCAGCTCTCTGATATTGGCAGCTGTTCCACTCATTACAGCTCAACGTTTCACCGTTTCAGCTTTCAGGTGTTTATCAGCTTGCTGCTCTCTCAAACTGTTGAGTGTTTCTTCTTCCCTGGCAGTTTAAAGCGTTTTTCTCTGGCAGTTCTTGGCAGTTGACACACTGTAAATCTACGGGGTTCGGACCACCGTCGGCTTCGTGAACTCAGGCCGAGCCGTGAGCCGAGCGGAGGCGAAAACGGGGTTTTCTGGAGGCTTCCTTGGCGCCGCGGGGTTGCAGAGGCCCGTTCTGTAGCTAAGCAGCAGTGAAAGTGACAGCTGGAGTTCATCACTGACGAAGACGATGCGAGCCACCCGCTGATGTTTGCATAGCCTTTACTTAAAAAAAAAAAAAAAAAAGAAAGAGTCAAATCTGCGACATTCAGAAGCTCAAACCTTCTGAATGCACAAATTGAAATCACAATAAAAGCATCAACACAGGAAATTAAAGACGAAAACAGAATCACTCATCCATTCTTAATACTAGAACAAAAGCTAGCTAGCAGGTAGTCCTCGAGTAGAAGACACAGACACTCCACAGTCTGCATCCCGTTCCACGGCAACAACAAAGTGCTTTAAACTCCGCTGGGAAACACATCGGGGGTGTCCAACATGAGGCCCGCGGGTCAACACGGGCCCGCACAGCCAACCAATCAGGAACAGCAAACAGCTGTTTTCACTGACCGAGTTTCCCAACTTGTCCACTAGTGGCCGCACTGTACAGTACTTTATATGATACCGACTGACAGATGTTCCTCAACACCTGGAAAGACGCCGCCGTGAAGGCTAGCTGCCTGTGGCTAAAGGGTTTCAGGCAGGCTCGCAAAGTAGCATTAGCATCAAAGCTAACCGTGTGAAAATGTGCTAAAGGCTTCAAAACCCTGGAACCAGAGGAGAACAGGTTGAACTTGAGGACGAGTCAGAGCGGAGCACGGTTCGAACCCCGGAGCCAAACGCTGCGAGCGCTAGCGCTAGCACATCTGACCGCGCCACCAGGCCGAGTGTGTGTGTGTGTGTCTGTGTGTGTGTGTGTGGGGAGGACGGCCATCAGGTGGAGTGTGTGTTGTCTTCCGGTCGGTGTAAAGGCTGGAGTGTGTCGTCACCTTGGCTTTCAGAGTGTGTGTGTGTCTGTGTGTGTTGGTGTCCGGCGGCCGCGCCGTTAACGTCGTCCTGGTCGTCTCTGGCTGTGGCCTCAGTCTGCGGGAGTGTGTGTTGGTCGTGTGTGTGTGAGGGGGGGGAGGGGGAGGGGGAGGGGGAGGCGTCGCTGCTGCAGGCGGAGCCGTCGCTGCCGTCGGTGTGTGTGTGAGTGAGGAGTGGACGGGTGTGTGTGGACGGCGGGGGGTCCAGGGTGTGGCAGCGGGTCAGCGGGCGCTCTCTGAGCCGAGGCCCCGCCCCCGTCCCCGCCCCCCCCCTCCACCGTCTCCCCCCTCCTCAGCCGCCGCCTGTCGGCCTCCGCCTGCAGGGAGACGACGGCGTCACACCAGAACCCGGAATCAGAAATCCACACAACATGACAACAAGCACAGAAACACACTAAACCAAGAGAATGAAATATGAAAAAAAAGATTAAATACAAATAAGATTGAAGAGAAGGTGACAGAGGTGAAAGGTCAGAGGTCATACCTGAGCGAGCGGAGGAGGAGCAGCACCGGAGGAACCCCTCTTCATCTGCTGCACCCTGAACACACACACAGCTGCACTTCAGCACGTGTGTGTGTGTGTGTGTGTGTGTGTGTGTGTGTGTGTGTGTGTGTGTGTGTGTGTGTGTGTGTGTGTGTGTGTGTACCTGCTGGCGGACTGAGCCAGCTTGTGCTTCCTGCCGTTGGACTGATCCTGTAACTTGAGACGCTGGACGAAGGAATGAGCTGCAGCAGAAACACAGTAATCAGATTACAAAGTGAGGAGAGGCGTGCCGCTTCACAGCGCGTCCAGGTAGAGTCCTGCGTCTGTCCTCGGGGCGGGGCGGGACGGGACGGGACGGGGCGACTCACCCAGAGCCCCTTTGGGCACGGACAGCAGGCGGATGGGCTGGTCCTCGGGAGACAGGCCGGACGCCTTCTGCAGCGCTCTCAGGATCTCCGTGTTCTGGAAACATCCACACGCTGAAACACCGTCACACCGGGGGGAGTGTGAGACAGAGTGTGTGTGCCGGTGAGCACCTTGCCTCCCAGCTCGTAGGCGCAGTCCAGCGGAGTCCGCTGCCTCTTGTTGCGCACGCCGGCCGAGGCCCCGCCCCTCAGCAGCAGCTCCACCAGCGGCTGGTGGCCGCGCCGCACGGCCTCGTGCAGCGCCGTGTTGCCCTGCAGGTTGGCCACGTTGAGCAGCGCGTCGCTCTGAGGGCGAGGAGGAGGAGGAGGAGGAGGCTGAGGAGGCGGCGGGGGCAGGCGAAGCCCCGCCCCCTGGCCGTCTCTGCTCACCTGCAGCAGGATGCTGGCGGCCTCCAGGTTGCCACGGAGACAGGCGTGCATCAGCGGCGTGTTCCCGTACTGGTCCTTCTTGTTCAGCTTGGCGTTACACTCCAGAAGAAACCTCAGCACCTGAGAGAGGAGAGGTCCAGACTGTAGACACACACACACACACACACACAGGCACACACACACACACACACACACACACACACACACACACACACTCACCTGCACGTGGCTGTTCTGGCTGGCCAGGTGGAGCGGCGTGGCGCTCTGGCTGGTGCGGGCGTTGACGTTGGCCCCGTGCCGCACCAGCAGGGCGCTGAGCGCGGCGTGTCCGTGCAGCGCCGCCACGTGCAGCGGCGTGAAGCCGTCCACGTTGGAGCTGTTGACCCCGAGGACGCCGGCCTGCAGCACCGACAGCTGGGAGGGACGGAGCGCCAGGTTCAACGCCGCAGGGTCACGACACAACAACACGAACGACCCCAGAACCTGCAGCTCTGAGCGAAGCCAGGTGACCTCTGACCTTCTGAGCCGGGGCGCAGTGAGCACACTGACACAGAGGATGGCAGAGGGACGCCTCGGCCCGCACCGCCCCTTCATCCTCCTCCTCCTCCTCGTCCATCCACTCCAGCAGGTAGCGCACCTGAG
>NC_043751.1:1279409-1324409 GCF_902148845.1 Salarias fasciatus | reverse complement strand
TCACTCAGCAGGCGCTGAACCTCCGCTTCGTTTCCATTTGCTATGTGCTAACACACACACACACACACACACACACACACACACACACACACACACTCATTACAGCCCCTCGGGGTGCGGAGCAGCAGCAGGGCAGCCTGCGAGCGTCTCACCTCAAACAGACAGTGGATGGGCGTGGCGGCGCTCTGGGCCAGCAGGCTCAGCCTCTCCTTGAACAGAGCCTTGTCGCTCAGCTCTCCAGAGTCCTGCAGGACCGACAGGTCAACACGCCCGGCCCGGCCTGCTCCGTGTGTGCGTGAGTGTGTGGGTGTGTGTCTCACAGAGTGTGCGTCCCGCAGCTTCCCCAGGTTGATGTACTCCACGGCGGCTTCAAACGTGCTGAGACAGTAGCTGAGCTCGTCTTTACTGGAGCGGCTGAAGCAGAAGTTCCTGATGTAGCTCAGGTTCGCCATCCTGCACAAAACAACAGCACCTTCGACCTGAGCCCAGGAAAACAGACCTAATGTGGTGTGTGTTGACTGAAAACAGCTGTGAAACATGGAGGAGCTGCTCAGTGTGTCAGTGCTGCTGGAAACGGGACGTGAACTTCAGCCCACTTCACCGCTCCAAATGAAACTGGTTTTACTGAGCAGCCCTCAGTGCTGCTGCTCATCCTCAGCTGTCCTGAAGGCTGGCCTCCTCTTCACAGCAGCACTGTCACTGCTTCACCAACTGTCCAATAAAGACGGGAGATAATCTCGTCATCGGCGTGGATTCAGAGCCCGGTCACGCTGCTGATGCAGACCAAGGTCCACCAGGCTGAGGCGAGCCACATGTTGGATGTGTTCACCTGTCCTACAGGTCCGCTTTCTGTCTGTGTCCAGTTCTACATGTCTGTGTCTCTGGTCCATAACGAACGTTGCTGCTCCATCAGGCTGAGGCCTCAGAGTAAAACATGGGGGAAGTCTGTGACTTCTGACCACATGAGGAAGTTTGTCTGTCCAGACGGACGTCAAAGATCTGAGTCTCATGTCGGGCAGACCTCATGACGAAGGAACCAAAGATAAACTCTCTCATGTCTTCTTCGGTCTTCCTATTTTCAACTTTTATAACTCAATTCATTAAAATGTTTTCATGAGATTCTGCTGACAAAAATCGAAATGAGAAACACGACCTCCTCCATTGAAGCACTGAATTCCAGACGCTGACGACGGAGGGAAAATGAGAAACTCCCAGAAACCGGAGGCTCTGCTGGTCTGAGTCGCTGAGTGAGGGTGGAGCTCACCAGTTGGGGATTTCAGTCTTCACCAGCAGGTAGAGGACGACGGAGAGGAGGTCGTCTGCACTCACAGCTTCGATCCCCACTGTGGAGAACACACACACACACACACACACACACACACACACACACACTGATGAGCGAACGGCCTCTGAACAAACATGAATTAGGAGCTGTGCAGGCGGACAGTGGGGCCTGTTGTCGGCTCATTATGGAGAATCCAGAGCACACTGGACGGAGCTGATCTGGTTACACAGTGTGAGGCTGGAGGTGGGGATCAGCCAGAGGTTACTCTGTTCATCCCAGCAGACTCAGAAACACAACATCTTCTGTCCGTCTGCGTCTCACAACACACGGTACCTTCAGAGTTCGTTCTGTCGCTGGGTTTTCTTTAGCCTGATTAATCAAAGAATTCTTATAGTCAATCACGAATAATTAAGTTTAAAATCCGGTTGTGTGGCAGCTCAGATCAAAGTTAAACATGGAGTTCCACAGGGTTCTGTTCTAGGACCTATACTCTTCACATTATACATGCTTCCTGTAGGAACATCATCAGGAAACACTCTGTTAACTTCCACTGTTATGCAGATGATCCACAGATCTACCTATCCCTGAAACCAGATGACACCGATCAGCTGGTCAAACTAGAAGCTTGTCTTAACGACATAAAAACCTGGACGAGTCTGAATTTTCTCCTCCTAAATTCAGATAAAACAGAAGTTATTTTATTCAGCCCAAAACACCTGAGAGAGAAATGATGTAAACAAATAGTGACCCTAGGTGGTGTTGCTTTAACCCCTAGTCAACCTGAGGAGCCTGGGAGTGACCTTTGACCTTTAACTCCCACATTAAACAGGTATGCAGGACCTCCTTCTTTCACCTGTTAATATTTCTAAAATCAGGAACATGCTGACTCAAAGCCAGGCTGAGAAATGAATCCATCATCTGTTCCTCCAGAGTAGACTACTGGAACTCCTGTTATCAGGAACCAATAACTGCCTAAAAAGTCTCCAACTGGTTCAAAATGCTGCAGCAAGAGTTTTCACAAGAACCAGTAGGAGAGATCATATCAGCCCAATATCAGCTTCCCTTCACTGCTTCCTGTTAAATCTAGAATAGAATTCAAAATCCTCCTCTGAACCTATAAAGCCCTGAACAACCAGGAACCATCAGATCTTAAACAGCTGTTAGTCCCAGACTGTCCCAGGAGAACGCTTCCTTCTCAGAGTGCTGGTCTGCTGGAGGTTCCTGGTTCTCTAACAGTAGAACAGGAGGTAGAACCTTTAGCTATCAGGCTCCTGTTATGTGGAACCAGCTCCCAGAGTCTGGAAGGGAGGCTGACTCAGTCTCGGTTTTACAAGCTTACAGTCAGAGCCGGTTCAGGACTTCCTGGACCATTTTTCTTGTTGTTGCTGTAGGCCGGTGACTGACTTTAAAGAGGCGACTAATACATCGAAACAGGTGGACGCTGAACAACAAAAAGCGCTGGATGCGTCGGTGTGTACAGGACCTGTGCGTCGGGGCGTCTGGGCGGCGGTCTGCGTGGCGGTCTTGACGGCGGTCTGCGTGGCGGTCAGGGCCACCCGGCGCAGACACAGCAGCTTGAGCAGCGGGGACGTCTGCTGGTTCAGCTGGCTCAGCTCCCTCTTGGCCCGAGGCAGGTTGATGCTGCGGGGACACGTCACAGGCGTTACAAGACGTGGGCGGGACGGACGTCAGCCGGGACCGCGGGCTCGTCACGCCGACCTGAACTCCGGTTTGACTCCCAGGTGCTTCTGCTGCAGCTCCTGCAGACCGCGGCTGGTCTTGTTGAAGGCGGCGTCCTGCGGACGGGCACAGGGAGACTCAGAGACACGCCACCGCCACTCAGAACAGACCGCAGCAGAGCTCCACTACCTGACTGGCCTCCAGCGTCCCCACCAAGTTGAAGATGAGAGCGTGGACGCCGTGAAGAACGTAAATCTGTGGAGAGAGGACAGGAGGGGTGGGTACTCAGACTGAACTCTGACGGGACCGGGATCAGGGCGAGGGCTCACCTCCACCGCCTGCTTGAGGAGCGTCATCTGGACGCCCTGCTTGGACAGGAGCTTCTGCAGGGAAACAACAAAAACACAGCAGAGCAACTCAAGTCTGCTCCGTCCACAGTGAAGAGAGTTTAAAATGGACCAGAGACAAACTCAGGAGGAATGGAAGACTGGGAGAGACTGCTTCAGTCCGGGGGAGCTTATGGGAAAAGGTGCAGCTTCGGGGAGAGGACCTGGAAGGTGCTGGATCTCTACTCACCAGACGGGAGTCCCGCAGCAGGCACTGCAGACAGCGAGTGTAGAGGCCGTTCACCGAGTCCTGAGCACAGAGCAGACGTTCTGCGTTACACGCCTGCTCCTCGTCTCCTGCTCTGACCGAGCTTTACGGGTCTGAATACTTGACTTGTGGTCCAGAGGATCAGTAATGCGGGTCTTACGATGTGGTGCCGGAGTCCCTTCCTCTCCTGCTCTCTGAAGGTCTGGCAGAAGCCCTGGATCAACTTGTCCAGTTTGTGAGCGTGTCCCCCCAGGAAGTCCCGAACGTCGTCCAGGCTCTTCAGGCAGTAGGGGGGCGGCGGCTCGGCCTCGGACCGGGCCTGGACCGGGCCGGCCTCCGTCTCCACGGGCCGGGACAGGCACAGGATGCTGTAGCTCTGCTCCTGGTCGTTGTAGAAGGTCTCCTCGAACAGGATGGGAATGGAGGCCGGGGTCGGGAAGCCGGATCCCAGCAGGACCTGCCTGTCCTGGATCCGGACCTCCTGCAGGGCACACACACGGAAACATGAGGAAACGGGCAGGGAACTCTGAAAACTCTGAACCACACACACTTTAACCGGCAGGTTCAGGCTTTCTACCCATCCTGTCGCAAAGCAGAACACAAGCAGCGCCGTGAGCGTCTCTGCGTGCAGCTTCCCATCGCCTCTGCCGGATCCTTTCTTTGCTTTTCTGAACTCTCCGATGTTTGCTGCAATTTATAAATAAAGACTGAAGCGTCTGGACCAACCTTTCCGTCGGCGGTCTTGTATCCGTCTTCCTCCGGATGGAGAACATATTGATCGAAGTGTGAATCCGAGTAGGTGCTGAGGGTCAAACTTCCACAGCAGGGAACCAGAACCTGAGAGGAACAAACACTGGCTTCATTATTACACAGTTCAAACTAAATGAGCTTCACAGCAAACCGAAACTCATGTAGACAAGCAGGAAGAAGTCCTAACATGATTCTTTAATGCACTTTTTCAAGTTCATTTCCATTTCATTATTCTGTCGCCCTTCACTAACAGATTTATTTTCAAATTAAAGAAGCAGAGTAATAAATAAATAACTGTTTAGTATTCATGGATATTGAAGGAGTGATTCATTTCAGAGGATGTTCAGTGACAGGAAGGAGGGAAGCCTGTTTAAACCAAAGAAAATCTTAGAGAAGTGAACGCATCTTGATGACGTATTTGTTTTGAAGCGCTGATTGGCTGAAGTACGCTGTCAGTTAAAGGAGTAACCGACGCCCCCTGCAAGAACTTTCTATGGGCTCCTATCCAGACTGAGCCCAACTCCAAATCCAAATGTGGATGAGGAGTGGGCGGGTCTGGTTTACAAGGCTATGACAGGTTTGTTGTAAACAGGATCACTATCTCTAGAAACATATATCACACCATCATCAGCGTACAGGGAGGACCTGCAGCGTGAGGACAGAGCGGCGGACTGTCCTGACGGGCAGACTACAGCCGGGCTGATCAGCTGACTCACGATGCCGTGGAGCTGCGCCACGTGGCCGCACAGGTCGGGCCTCTGCTTCTCCAGAGCCAGGTAGAACGGGTTACTCAGGATGTTCTCATCATACAGAGCCATAAGGAGTCCTGGACCACCGCTCACACTGTTCCCACCGCTTCAGCTCATCTGCAGAGACACACACAAAACACACAACAGGGGTCATCTGGAGAGACACACACAAAACACACAACAGGGGTCATCTGCAGAGACACACACAAAACACACAACAGGGGTCATCTGGAGAGACACACACAAAACACACAACAGGGGTCATCTGGAGAGACACACACAAAACACACCATAAAGTAACAAACGCAGTTGTTTTCTTCTCCACATACTAAAAACTCTATTCTTAAAGCGATACTTCAACATTTTGGCAAATTGGCCCATCTAGGGCAATTCGGTAGTCATTTAGAACAGCATACTTACTTTTTTTGTGAGGGCGAGCTGTTGTTTATTCAGCGGTGCGTCTGAGGAGAACTTCACGGCGGACATAATGGAAGTGGACGGTACAGTTGCTTCCCTCGTCAAACTCATCAAATACACAATCCAACAACCCCAAAACACACTTTGGTGGACACGTTATAATCCGCACATTCACTACGCTGTGAAACACCAACAAATAATAATGTAGCATTACGACATTGAAGCAAATATTGGGAACTACTTTTTCTTTTGAGATCACTACGCCCAGACGCCATGTTTAGTAAGTAGTTCCGTCTTAGCAATCTTCGCAAAAAAACGCTCAATCTCGTAATTTTGCATTAATATTTCACAGCGTAGTGAATGTGGGGATTATAACGTGTCCACCAAAGTGTGTTTTGGGGTTGTTGGATTGTGTTGGATTGATGAGTTTGACGAGGGAAGCTACTGTACCGTCCACTTCCATTATGTCCGCCGTGAAGCTCTCCTCAGACTCACCGCTGAATAAACAACAGCTCGCCCTCACAAAAAAAGTAAGTATGCTGTTCTAAATGACTACCGAATTGCCCTAGATGGGCCAATTTGCCAAAATGTTGAAGTATCGCTTTAAGTTATAAGCCACATGGAGAACCAAAAACATTTCATGAACCATTTTACATTCTAACCTTTAACATAATTTCAGCCGTTTGATTCTTTGAAGCTTATTTAACAGATCTGGGATTTATTTACTTGTTGGCTTATAGTTGTGTTTCCAACCATTTCTTTTTACCTTCATTGATCAACTTGACTTTGTTTTATGTAATATTCCTCCCTCACATAGTTTATTATATTAGTTGTTTCACTCGTGGCCCTCTTTAGACTTTATTCTATATTATGTACTTCACTCACATTGTTTAAATCATTTCAGGCAGGCTGGGTTTTTTTTTCTTCTTTTTGTAAACTTTGGGTAGTTTCCATGAATTATAATTCATTAAACTGTTCCAGTCACTGGAATTCTTTACTATTTTTAGTAAATTCATCCATTTTTATGATGTTAGCTGCTTTTGGCCATTTGCCCTTTTAGACATTGAAGCATTTTTCCCGGTTTCAGCTTATTGACTTTTTTTTTTTCCTTTTGCCACTTCTGTTACTTTTTAGGCCATTCAAATTGTTGATTATTTCCCTCTTTGCGTTTCACGAAGGTTTGGGCCATTTCAGCTCTTTAATTCACTGTCTCGCCTTGTTTTCAGTGGATATTAGCAATTTAGCTGCTTTGGCAGTGTTTTCTTATTCAATCATTTTCTCTTTCTTTTATTTATGTTGTGATTGTAGCCATTTTGACTTTGTTGACTTTATTCACTTATCAATCTTTATTTGTTGTTTTAGCCACTGAAGCATATTCCCTGTTGGCTTCTGGTGATATTTAAACTCTATCTTCCTCTGAGACATTTCTCTGTTTGGATTTGATCGTGGTCAGAAAAACAAGACGCCACACGTAGAATTGAGTGGAAGCTTGAAGCAGAAGGTCCACAGCTACAGGAGGAACACCCAAGCCCTCAAAACTACAGCGTTCTGCCAAAGTATTTGATAAAATACTCATTTCTAGTTCCTTATCAGCTATTCCCAACAGACAGAGTCCAAATGTTTGAACTCTGAAAGGCTCTAATCTGAAAGAGAACACAAGCGTCATGATGAAGACTGCCACTGGATCTGGAGGAGACGACTCCGTGACGATTCGCTGTGAGACGTGCTGACGTTCATGTCCTCCGGGACCCTCCATGAGGCTGACCACGGTCTTCATTCTGACTGGATTCCTCTTTGTCCACAGACTCCAAAGTCACATGTCGTTAAGGAGGACTGGATGCCTTTCTTCCAGTTCTACTGAACACAGAGGAGTCTGTTCCTGCTTCCTAATGAAGACCCTCCACTGAACAGGGGCCGCAGGGCGAGACGGGACATGTGTGAGGAATCAGGTGTTCTGGCCTCAGGCAGCAACCGACAACGGCTGGACACAACAGATGGTCCAGCTTCCTCTGCACAATACAGAGGCTCCATCAGAAACCATGCTGTGCTTGTCCTCTTGTTTCTAAATGAAACTTAGTTACATGTTTTCAGTGTGTTTATAAGTACTTTTTGCACATTATGAAACAACCATAACACGATAATAACGCTAAGCGTGATCATTTTGGTCAGAATAACCGCTATATGAAATGTTATCATTACATCTGGAGCCACCAGGCAGACGGAGGATGGATGCTGAAGAACCAGTCACGTGACCCCCACCCCCTCCTGATGCCCTCGTGACCTGGGATGACTGAGGAATGTGCCCCCCCTCGAGCAGATGCCAAGCTGAGCTACTGATGCTCTGCACCATCCAGCTCACAACCACACTCACAGCTTCATAAAAAAACTTAAGTGATTAAAAGGGAAAACAATCCCCACAAAGAACAGAAAACTGAAAAATACATTTTGCAATCAATTGTTTGCCATTAACTTCTGGGCTTATGTGGATCCCGCCTCCGATCAGTGGAAAACATTGATGATATTGAACACTTTACGCTACTTTACCTGTATGAGAAGCTACAAACAATAAAATAATGCTAAAAGTTTCAGCTCGGTCATTTCACCTGCTTCCCTTAGCTCCTTTATGCTTCTCGTGCTGCTAAATTTATTGACTTTTTGAGCTCTTTACTGCAGTATTAACTTTATTTCTAAGCTCCTCTCCTAATAGAAAACAGAGGTAAACTTCTGACAGGGAAGCAACATGAACTGAGTGGTTCATGAACAACTGTCTCAGTTCATCAAGCTAATCAGATGGCGGCGTTTAAAGGTACCGGCTCCTCACTGTCCAGCTCCGTGGAGGGGGCTCACACACAACAGGCTCCTGCTAACACCGGAGCTAACAAATCCAACACCACTAACACCAGAGCTATAAACAGTACTAACACTGGAGCTAGCAATGCTAACACCTGACCTATAACCAGAGCTAGCATCACTATCAGAGCTTTAACCAGAGCTAACACCACCAACACCAGAACTAACAAATCTAACACAAGAGCTAAAACCAGAGCCGTAAAACCAGAGCTGACAAAACACAAGAGCTATCCAGGACGAACCACACCACGGTGTGTCGCCCCGCTGCTAGCATTAGCACAGCGACCGGCATCCGCCTGCAGGTTAGCATCACAGCTAGCACCACAGTCAGCAGCGTAGACCCAGCAAGGCTCACCTGCTACAAACGAGTCCCCGCGGTCACCCGGGCTGTGGCATGGCCACAACTGCCGCCTGTCACACGCTGTTTACGGCTTCACCGTCAGGCTAACCGAGGCTGGAAACCCTGCGAGCCCCCCCGCAGCGTCCAGGAGGAACCCAGCTGTCACTGCCGCCTGCCTGCGGTCACTGCCCTGCCTCTCCCCGGTCAACCAGCAGAGATCCGGAGGGGAGACGGAGGAACAGCGGCTTTGATCCGGAGGGGAGACGGGCGAACAGCGAGCTTGATCCGGAGGGGAGACGGGGGAACAGCGACTTTGATCCGGAGGGGAGACGAGGGAACAGCGACTTTGATCCGGGTCTGGTGCAGATTTCCTCACGTCTGATGGAGACGCCTCCAAAACTCTGCAGCAGACCTCTGCTGGCCAGACATGGAACTACAACAGACAGACCTGCTCGGTGGATGGATGGAGAGATGGATGGAGAGATGGAGAGATGGATGGAGAGATGGGTGAGAGATGGAGAGATGGATGGAGAGATGGATGTCAGATACCGTAGCTGATCGCTGGATGGCTGGTGGGGGTTTGGGTTGGTTTCTTGATGGATGGATGGATGACAGATGACTGATGGTTGGATATTAGGTTCAGTTAAAGTCAGGAGACTTTGTTATTTTCTGCATTTTTTTCAAACTGACATCAATCAAAAATCCACCTGGCTTCAAAGATTCTAAACTCCAAGAAGACATTTGAGCAGGAAATAGTCAAAACTGTCATTAAAATCAATTCAACATGTTGTTTCTCACTGAATAAATGACACTGTATAGAAACTGCACGAAGTTCCGTTACAACTATCAGCCGGAGTGGTTTTCTATGTCCCTGTAAGTGACAGGGTGTTGAGGTGATCTGCCAGTGGAGACTGTTTTATAGTTCCAGTAGTTCATAGTAGTTTGTTGATATGCAGATGGTTTAATGAGGCAGATGTTGTGTCCGAGGTTTTCCTGTTCATGGTATTTATCATGTTGAAACTCAGTATGAATCAAAACATAATTAATATGGAAACAACATTGTGGTGATTAAAATAGTAGCAATAATAATAGTCATTACAAAATTCAAATATATTGGTAATAGTAATTGTGATAATAGACATAATGATGCAATAAAATAATGATCACAATCAATTATATCAATAACAACTGAGTACAATATAAATCCTTAAACCACTTCTCTCAATAAAAACCTCCATCAGCCTGAACAGTTAATGAGTTCATTTGGTTCTGTTTATGTCTGTGTCCTCCATGTCTACTGGATAGAATAAACTAGAACAGAAGCTGAAAACTGAAGGATTTCTGATCACTCTGACGGCGTCTGTCTTCAGTGTGGTGCTTCCTGGGAGGACAGCCGGCAGTTCTAAACCACCCTCCACTAAAATATAATTAGAAGAGAGGATGTTAATATAGAAAATTGTTTTAACAGAGCTGAAAACATCTTGAAGTCGTTGGTTAACTAGAGATCTTGCCATTTTTGGGAGAATAATTTTATGAAAAGCAGAAGGCCTCTCTGAACTGATCCAAGTCACTCACTGTACGTCTCTTCAAATACTGGGAAAAAAGCCATTTCTATTCTCATGTCTTTAAAATAAAGCTGATTTTGAGTTAAGATTTCTCTTAAGATTCCTAATTTCCACAAGCAAATTCTCCAACATTGGAAAATGATATTCACTCATAATTTCTCCCCTCATGGATCAGTGTTATGGGAAATCAGGGAAATGGTTGTAAAACAGAAAATCAGTATTTGGAAGAGACTGGTGAGAGAAAGTCCTTTAGTTTGGAGTGGATATGATGGCTGCCTTTTGGACGACAGGGCTTGCTTTGGAAAATATACACTGTACTCAGAAGGAGAATAATAGAACTAATAAAGCAATTCCTGAAACACTTAATTTAATCCGGAATAATTTGTTATATTCACGTGTTAACCCGGTATTACCAAAACTGCTGATTAATGAGTGAATTTCAATGACTAGAGATGGAACAGAGTGGAAAGCTGCTTTCAAATCAACAATAATTTAGGATTAGAACAGAGGATCTAAATCACAAGGAACTGAGAAAGCAACGATGTCTACGCTGCAAAAAGCTCACTCTAAATATATCAAATGTCCTATTTCCCCAAAGACTAAAAAAATGTAAAATAAAATACTAAATAAAGTTTACCTGCTTGCAGAATTGTTTTCTAAAAACCCCAGTTGTTTCCTTCTGCTTGGCCTTGTATCTGACAGCATTCCAGTGTGTAACAGCATTCAGTATCATCCTCAGGAGCTGCTCTGATCTGTTCTACTGACCCGGGCCTCGCCTGTCTCCACCTCCACAGCCGAACCCTCATCTCGTCTGAGGAAAGAGTTGCTGCGTTCATCTCTTTGAATCGAGGTAGTTTCTTGCGAACCGATGCTTCTCTGGTGAGTTGCGGGTTTTGTGATTTCCGTCCAGTAGGTGTCGCTGTTGACTAGATGAGTTCTTCAATGAGCACATGTTCTGTTAAACCCAGTTCCCCTGGAGCTTGTTGTTCATCTCAGTCTCATTAGTCCATCAGTCACGGACTCAACAGCCATGAACCTGACTGCAAAACGCAGTCCCAGACCTGGACCAGACCTGGACCAGCGCAGGACCGAGGAACCAGACCTGGACCAGAGCAGGACCGAGGAACCAGACCTGGACCAGAGCAGGACCAGAGCAGGACTGAGGAACCAGACCTGGACCAGAGCAGGACTGAGGAACCAGACCTGGACCAGAGCAGGACCAGAGCAGGACTGAGGAACCAGACCTGGACCAGAGCAGGACCAGAGCAGGACTGAGGAACCAGACCTGGACCAGAGCAGGACTGAGGAACCAGACCTGGACCAGACCTGGACCAGAGCAGGACTGAGGAACCAGACCTGGACCAGACCTGGACCAGAGCAGGACTGAGGAACCAGACCTGGACCAGACCTGGACCAGAGCAGGACTGAGGAACCAGACCTGGACCAGAGCAGGACTGAGGAACCAGACCTGGACCAGAGCAGGACCAGAGCAGGACTGAGGAACCAGACCTGGACCAGACCTGGACCAGAGCAGGACTGAGGAACCAGACCTGGACCAGACCTGGACCAGAGCAGGACTGAGGAACCAGACCTGGACCAGACCTGGACCAGAGCAGGACTGAGGAACCAGACCTGGACCAGACCTGGACCAGAGCAGGACTGAGGAACCAGACCTGGACCAGACCTGGACCAGAGCAGGACTGAGGAACCAGACCTGGACCAGAGCAGGACTGAGGAACCAGACCTGGACCAGAGCAGGACTGAGGAACCAGACCTGGACCAGACCTGGACCAGAGCAGGACTGAGGAACCAGACCTGGACCAGACCTGGACCAGAGCAGGACTGAGGAACCAGACCTGGACCAGAGCAGGACTGAGGAACCAGACCTGGACCAGACCTGGACCAGAGCAGGACCGAGGAGTCTCTACCAGAACAAAACACTTCCACAGTTTAGAATATCAACAGTTTCTAGAACCTTCTTGAAGAAAACGTTTTAATTTCCAAAACAGTTTCGCAAAATGAACCAAAACATTGCGACCACCAAACACCAACATCCAAAAGGAGCCAATCTGAAAAGGAAAAGAACCAATAAAGAACAAATTTAGACCCAGTTAAAGGCAGTCAGGGAAATGTGCCGCCAAGGTTTTCAATCTCAGAATGTCTACTGATACTGCTGTCCACTTTGCAGAAGAGATAAATCCAGAAATGTCATAAAACATTTTCACCAACATGAAGAAAATAAACAGAAGCTGCTCCAGAAACACGAACTCTCACATTCATGTGAACAAATCACTCATCTGGAAAACCTAAAGTAAATCTGGGTTCAGTCGCTGTCGCCGTCAGTGGAGCTGCAGCTGAAGTCGTCCAGACTGACGTTCCAGTAGCTCCCCGCTTTCTTCTCCGGGAAGGAGGAGTCTGGAAAGCAGAGCAGGAACCATGAAGCAGCTTCCTCACCTCCACCCACCACTCAGCCTCCCCTCCGTACCGTCTCTACCGCCGTCTTCATCCTCCTCCACGTGCTCCAGGTCGTAGCTCACGAAGATGTTCTGCAGCAACGAGTGATGGTTGGAACAGACTCAACAACCACGGCTTTGAATGAGTGTGATGTGCGACAGGTGGAGGTGGAGCAGTGTGGCGTCTGCCAGGTGGAGGTGGAGCAGTGTGACAGGTGGAGGTGGAGCAGTGTGACGTCTGCCAGGTGGAGGTGCAGTGTGGAGCAGCAGCTCGGCGGACTCCACCTTGCTGCTGACGAGCCGGTCCCAGGACTCCTGCTGCTGCTTGACGAGCCTCAGGACCGGTTCTCCGGACTTCATCTCCCAGCTGCAGCGCTCCGCCTGGACCAGCTGCTGGAGCTGCAGGTCGGCTCTGTAGGAGCGGCTGGCCACGCTGCCGCTGTGGGCACACACACACACACACACACACACGCACGCACACACGCACAATGTGTTTAAACATGAGCACATTGAACTGCTTTTAAATTCCTTTGATTTATAAATCAACATTTCTAAACAGACTGTCACAAACACTGATGGAGTTTGTTGTATATTTTAAATTCCTTTGGTTAAATAAGAAAAAAATCAAACTATAAATCACTAACAAATGCTGAATGAAGAAATCTGCTGCTGTTTCACCCTGAATATCTCGCTGCCACTTGGAGTGGTCAGAGCTCGCTGTCCCAGTCAGAGCTAACTGTCTCGCTCAGAGCTCGCCGTCCCGGGCGGAGCTCGCCGTCCCGGTCGTGGGCGGAGCTAACCGTCCCAGTCGGAGCTAACCGTCCCAGTCGGAGCTAACCGTCCCGGTTGGAGCTCGCCGTCCCGGTCGGAGCTCGCCGTCCCAGTCGTGGGCGGAGCTAACCGTCCCGGTCGTGGGCGGAGCTCGCCGTCCCGGTCGGAGCTCGCCGTCCCGGTCGTGGGCGGAGCTCGCCGTCCCGGTCGGTCCTCTCACTGACCTGTACACCACCCTGTCGGCGTGGAAGCAGCAGCTCTGCTCCGTGGGGTTGATGAGCTTCACTCTGATGATCACAGAGTCTGGCGTCTGGTACCAGTGGATCAGAGGGTGGAACCTCAAACAGACAAGAAGAGGACTTCACACATTCAGCGATGGGAAACTGCTGGCTTGAGGGCCGCTTGTGGCCGACAGAGCCTCGGAGTGAGGACAGTGGAGCTCATTGAAGTGAAGACAGTGAAGTTCATTATAAAGCATGTGCAGCAGGTTTCTGCTGAAGCTACTGTACTGATGACAGACTGGAGACACTGATCCCACCTGAATGAACTGATCCCAGTTCAGCTCTCTGGACGTCGTGATGCTGTTCTCCCTCACACTGATCACACTGCCTCCTCACTGAAACCATCAGGTGCATCTGCTCCTCACCTTCTGTCTGAGTCGTCACAGTTGGTTTCAGCAGAGCTGGAAACGTGCACAGTCCTGATCTGGGCAGCATCTGCAGGGACTTCTACACACACACACGCACACACATTAACAGTGTTGAATCATTTGATGAGGCTTGATGGAGACCCCTGACGGATCACAGCATCTGCTCGGTGCAGCAGCTCGTCGGCTTCGGGTGATGCCGAGACAAAGAAGTGCTGGTACCTTCCTTACGGGGCGAGATGTTGACGGTCAGCCAGTCTGAGGTGCGAAATCTGGAGCTGTTCCACTTCCTGTGGAACAAATCAGAGATGTCAATCAGCAACCTCCTCTGTCACCTGATGGACGGCGAGTACTGGAAGAAGAAACAGCTGGCTTTGACTGAGCCTTCACATTTCGGTCAAACAGTTTTTCCCCTCCTCCTCATGGACTGCTAGCTAGCTAACTAGTCAACATTTCCTGCTGTCAAGAAGAAAACATTCAGAATGAAGAAGAGCTGAAATCCATCTGCATCCCCCACCTCTCCGTCCGCTCAGATGACTTCCTGTCAGGGATCCCCAGGGTTTCCTGCCCCCCCTCTGAGGGGCTGGGGGGCTTCGGCTCACACACTGGCAGCAGGGGGAGCGGCTCAGGGGCTGGGGGGGTTTGGACGGGGCCCTCGTCAGGCTGAGCTGGTTCTTCAGGACTCAAAGTTTCAGCTGGACCTTTCTCCTCCGCCAGCCTGCTGACAACAAAAACAAGCTGCTGCCCTCTGACCTCTGACCCATCCTGGGAGACGGGATGCTTTCCTTACTGGGACGAGGGCTCGGCCTCAAGCAGAGCCCTGAGCCGGTCCAGGTGGTCCGGGTTGTTCTCTGCCATACTGGACTTCAGGATCTCAGAACGAACGCTGTACTCGTTGATGCAGGCCTTCAACCCGGGGAGTCTCGAGACCCGGATCTTTGAGGGACGAGACAGGAGAGCTTCAGACGACCACACACAGTGTGAGGGAGGATGTGGGCCAGCGCAGCTCCAGTCACACCATGTGATCAACGAACAGCGTGTTCCCCAGGCGGAGCACCGCTCTGGCCTGATGCTGCAGACCTCGGATCTTCTGGCTGATCTGTATGGTCACCTGCGGGGCCAGAAGGATCCGGTTACCGCTGGACTGAAGCCAGGTCTGAATGAGGAGGGAGCAGGTTCCGGACCTTGGGGCACCAGTCCGTCTCGCCGTCGATGGGTCGGACCCCGCACACCACCATCTCCACGGCCTGGGCGGGCAGAGAGTGGAAGCGCTCCGGCAGCTGCAGGAGCTGGTGGGACCGGACCTCCACCTCCTTCCCCACGTCCAGGAAGCGCACCGGCACGGTGAAGAAGAGGCGGTCGGCCGGCGGCGACAGGCGCAGGACCTTCACCCTGAACACAGCGTCACACAGGTTCTCAGCCTGGATCCGGGGGTTTTCCACTCGTGTGAGCGTGCTGGATGCGCGGATGACGACCTGTGGAAGAGTTTGTCCTCCTGCACGGCGTACAGGCCTCCCTCCAGCAGCTCCGACGCTCCCGGCTTCCTGTCGGCGTAGTAGCACGCCATCTCAGACGACAGCCGCTGGAAATCCTCCTCCGACGCGCCGACGATCCGGCCCAGGAAGACCGAGGCCGTCTTGACGTACAGAGGAAGCACCTGGAAGACGCCGCAGACGCTTCACCCACGCTGTGGCGTTTCAAAGGGAAACCCTGAGAGGGAATGTCTGGTTCTGACCTCGATGAATCCTGGAGCAGGGAGCTGAGGCTGGTCCAGGCCGGGAGCAAGCCTGTGGCGGTCGGGACACACACGGCTGTCTCTGCAGGAGAGGAGGACACAAACCATCTTGTCAAACAGCCTCTAACACCGTTTGAACCCTGAGAGCTCCAGACGCTGCAGGCTTCATCCCACACAGAGCCGACCTGCAGACTCCGAGGCTCTTCAGGTAGCTGCACAGAGGACGCCGCTCCTTCTCGTCTTCCCGCGCCGCCTGGGCGTCCCGAGCCAAGGCCAGCAGCTCGGGGGGCACGGGGGCTCCGCTCCGGACCAAGAACCGCACCAGCCCGGTCACGTGGCGGGCGCTCTTCTCCGTGACCAGCAGCACCGACCGGGTGGCGCCGGCTCGGCTCTCCACCTGAGCCTGAGACAAGACGGACCAGGAGCAAACTCGGGCGGTACCGACACAGCGGTGCTCGTCAGGCGACGCATCCTGGAACAATCTGGCATTTTCAGACATTTTCCACGAAGAAGTCACAAAAAATGTAGCGCGTGGCGGAGTCGCCACAAGACGGACGTTACTACTCAAAAACCACAGAACACCAAGACAGTCCCAGAATTCACAGGGTCAGCTTCACCTTCTGAGAAGAAAGAGGCTCATTCACAACGACCACGAAAGACACGAAGCTGTCAGTGATGTGAAAGGAGGAAACACGGCATGAAGAAGTGAAGAGCTGGCGTCACATGACCCGGTTAAATGCTTACAAAAGTCCATTTTTCATTATTGGAGCGTTTCAGTGATAAATCTGTGGCGCTGTCCATGGTGCTGAAACAGCGTCTGGGCCGTTGTGGTGCTTCATTATCAGCAGGTCAATGCTTGATAAATCACCACGGCGCTGTCCATGATGCTGAAATAATTGCAAATTGCGCAGCACAACTAATCCTGATCCACTCTCTTTCCGTTCTGCCCTTCTGTCTGTCTCCCATTATAAAGGCTACTAATTAATCAGCTGTCATTACAGGCTGTCACTGGACAACGTTGGATTTATGCTGTTTTACGTCATTTCTAGCCGTTTACGAAGCAAATTGAGTCTCTTTGTTGATCTGAGTTTATTTCATATGTTGATGGTTCAAAGTGTGAGACTTTCTTTATATTTCTGAAGCTAAAGCTGTTCATTCAGTCAGTTTTTGGCAGCAGCTAAAAGCCAACAGCTAAAACAAGTCAAAGCACGACAAAGGTAGAAAGGAAAAACAGAAAAAGGATAAAACAGCGAACATGGCTAAAGCAATTAAAACACCTAAAAATCACACTGGAAACAAAAAAAAAAAGCACACACAAAAGGTTAAAGATCTTTAAAGAGGAGCTTAAAAGCCCTGGAAATAGAAAAAAAACATTAAAGGAGCTGAAACATCCACAACTGAAGAAGTTCATAAAGAAACAACTTCAACAAGGCAGCATCGGATCCAGTTCCTGTGTGTGAAGTAACTTTGTGAGCCTACTGAAGGCCTGACCTCTGACCTCTAGGCCACCTGACGCGGTGTTCTGGTCTTACTTGTGCGAGGTTGGGGAAGTGCTGGGCCATGCAGAGGATCCTCCTTCCAAACAGTCCAGGAGAGGACGGGAAGCTGTAGTGGAGGACACTCATGGCGTCGCTGATGTCCAGGTGCTTCAGACACTGGTCAGTGGTCACTGCAGGACAGTCGGCCACCCGACCATCAGACATGACAAACATCCTCCTGGTGCCGTGTGACACACTCCTTACCCAGAATGAGGTGTGTCCCGGGGCCCATGTCCGCCCTCCACTGCGGCAATTCATGTGGACCGTCCTCGTGTGTCTTCAGGCAGAACAGCGATCTGCTCCTCAAAGCCTGAGAGGTCAAACGCCACAAACACCATGAAGCAACACAGAGGCTGGGGTCCCTCACAGGGCCCCGTCCCATCTGTTCAACCAGCATCCAGTGAGGATTCACACCACGCAGCAGCAACCCGTCTCCTCAAGACCACAACACCAGACTCCTCTGTCTGCTGGCAGCGCTCAACCTGCTCAGCTCAAACCAGGGGAATCCACTCATTCACCACCAGTCTGAATCCAGCAATCACACAGGAGCCGAGGAGAGTCTGGAGAACAGCTGGGAGCTTCAGTGTCGACTCCGTTACCTTGAAGACATCGTCAACCTCCTGCTGGGAGCCGCACACAACCAGAGTCTTCTGCCCGGCTTCGGGATTCAGCTCCAACAAGGCCAGCAGGATTGAGAGCTTACAGCTGTCCTGAGTCATGTGGATGAACTGAGGGGGGACAAACATCAGCAGAGGAGGGGATCATCCTTCTGACGCTCCATCTACTGAGCATGTGCAGGAGAACTGCTCACTCCTGCACCCTTCACCTCTAAACGGGGCCTTACTGTTTCACTGTGGTCTCTTTCAGGTGTGGCTAATCACCAAAAACACACGAGAGCTTTCTTTCAGAGTAAAAACAGACACTCCTTCCCGCTGAATAAAATCCCCCACGGCGTGAAAAAACGGGACAGACTGACCTGCTGGACATTGCCGTAGAGTACGGCTTCCTCGGGCACGCCGATGACGATGCAGGGCTGGGGCATGTGGCGGGCCAGCAGGTCCCGCATGGGGCTGGTCCAGGTTTTGGCCACGGCCACCAGCTGCTGGCTGCCGGAAGGCGTAGCTTTACTGGAGATCACCTTCTGGAAATGCTGCAGGATGCAGGACATCTGACAGCAGGACACAAACCGGAGGGCGGAAGCTGAAGCAGAGTGAAGCTGAGGAGTGCACATTGTGTTCTGAAACATTTCAAAAGTTTCAAGACAAAAATATCACAAATGCACTGAACTTTTTCGGTTTTGTTAACACTTCAGCAATTTTCCCACATTTTCTTTAAAAGCTGTTTTATATTCTTTGTAGGTTTCAACCGTTTCACTCCTCTGAACCTTTTAAAGTCGTTTGTCACGCTCACCACTTGCTTTTAGTAGTTTGAATGTTTTGAATCACTTCTGAAGTGTTCCAGCCTCTGGAGCTCTCTGAATTGTAATCCTTTGGAGCTGGCTGCTCAGACTGAGCCGGTGACTCACCTGGTCTGGAGCCACGCTGAAGAGCCGGTCGGCCTCGTCCAGAACCAGGTGGGCTATCCTCATGAACAGGAAGCAGTGGCAGGACAGCAGGCGCACCAGACTGAAGGGAGTGGTCACCACCAGCAGGCCTGGTGGGAAAACCAATACGGTCGGTTTGTCCGCCGAGCGCCGCCGCTCGGCGTCCGGAGTGCCTGCTCTCACAGTTTCTGGGGATCTTGACGGCGTTGGCCTCCTCCTTGGCCAGGCCCAGCAGCACAGCCATGGGGCGCAGGACCGGGCCCACCCTGCTCTGCTGCAGCAGCTCGTACACCGCCTGAACCTTCCTCCAGCCCGGACACAGCAGCACCGCTATGGGCTGAGTCAAACACACAGCGAGTCTGCTTCACTTCATCCTGGAGCAGCAGCTTCGTTTCTACCGGCTCTACAACCCGGCTCTCTCACCCCGGGTCTGACGGAGCAGGTGGTGTACATGGAGCCCAGCAGGATGTGGGTGAGCTGCGGGTACAGGTAGCTGATGGGCCGGTTGGCATTGTGGGAGATGATGAGCGTGTTGATTCCTCGAGTCACGGCCGGCCAGCTGCAGCAATCAGTGGGGGACAAAATGTACTGCTCCTTCTGCAGAATCTGGAGACACAGAGTGAGGCTCCGTCAACAGCTTTCTCATCACTGCTGCTGTCAGGAGCCATCCCAGGAAAAAACAAACACAAGGAGAACTCTGTCCTGCTCTGCAGTCCTTTAAAACAATGGGAACGTCCAGCTGTGACGACAGTCATCAAGGGATTGGATCAACTCGTAAACAGAAGATGTTTCTGGTACCCAGCGGAGAGTGTCGGTAACAGGGGCGTCGTCCAGGCTGCTGCAGGGTTCCACTGCGAGGGCCGAGTGCACCACAATCCCCCTCTTCCTCACATCCATGGAAACAGGCGTGGAAATCTGAGAACACAAGAGGAAAGCATGGGGGGGGGCATCAAGCACAAAACATTCAATATCCTGAGTCAGCCGGTGGCACTTTTCATTCAGTGAAAGAGAACGGGTCCAGGACTGAACCCTGGGGAACACCTGATCCACTGATGATCAGTGTTGTCTGAGAAGTCAGTGGTGGAGATCAAAATGCTCCGTCTTCACTGAATGGAACCATTGAGACGGTTTTCTTCACTTCAAAATCTAGATGCATCCAAAACCCTACAGGTGCAAACCGTGAGTCAGTGTGTGTGACGGGGCGAGGCGGACCCAGAGGCAGGCCGGCGCCCACTGCAGTCACGGGCTAGTTTTACTGGAGGCAGAACTAAACCAGAACTGATCAGACACGCAGGGGGACGGGCCGGAGCACCCAGACTCACACTGCACTAAGACACACAGAGAGAGAGAGGACCCACCTCATCATCTGCAGGCTCTGTGTCAGGGTCAGGGTCAGAGTTCAGAGGTCCTGGATTCAACCACTCCAGGAATCTGGATCAAACAACAGCAACATTTCACAACCAAGAGAAAAGCAAACTGACAAAAACTCAACAATGAATACTGAACAGAGGTTGAAGCCTCCGAGCAGGCTGGTTAATCAATGTGAAGCTCAGTGTTGATCCATGGATCATCAGTGATGGAACCCGAGGTCACTGGGTCAACATGGGACACCTGGACCCAGCCAACCCGAACCCAATCCAACTGGAGCCTCTAACAACTCAGTGTTTGGGTTGTCAGAAACTGCAACAAAGAAAGTTAAAGATCAAGAAAGATCTCGTTTTCTGTTTCTGGTGAAACCGCACTGCGTTCTCCTGCTGATTACTGAAGAACGGTTAGTTAGAAACAAACTGGTATTTTCTGATGAAAGAAGAGTCTCCTCTTTCCTTTGGTCATTCCAGTGAAACTGCAGCTCAATATTCTGTGAGTGAATGACAACGTATCTGAACAGCCTCAGCAGTTGGTCGAGTTCCATTCTGACTGCTTCCCTTTGCTGCTCTGACAGAGTTTCCAGCTCGTCCAATCTTGTGTTCTCAGTGTCTGATTCTGAGGTCCAGCTGTGCTTATGTGGTGAACAGTTCTTACTCTGCACGTAGCAAGTCCATTTCAGTCCTGCACGGCCTCTCCTCCGACTCTGACTCCATAGCCACACTGCTGGGAAACACACACACACACACACACACACGTTAAGCCTGACACCAGGAGACACATCAGCCAGCAGAGACCCTGGACTGCTGCCAGGAGAACCAGAGTACCTGCAGGCTTCTCCAACACTCTCCAGCAGACTGACGTCTTCTTCCAGTCCACCGCTCGGGCTGCACAAACCAAGGCAGTGAGAAGCAGAGTGATGAACACCGTGACAGAGACTCTCCACTGACTCCACCGTGACGCTGAGATGACAGGAAGTGGCTTTGGAAGCGTGCATTTCTCGTTCTGCACACCCATCAGAGACGGCCGCTTCCTCACACCGACGCTCGCTGGCCTCCTCACGCTCACACACCTGCAGGAAACACCTGGAGCTCAATGCTGAGAGGCGACCGGGGGGTCAGAGTGTGTGTGTGTGTGTGTCTGTGTGTGTGTGATGTGGGAACAGGTGACACCTGGAAGCATGAACTGAGACATCTGAAAAGTACACAGCAGAATAATCCAAGTCTGGCTGCAGAATGACGGACCAGCGTGAAAACGTTGAGCACCGAGTTCCCAAAATGATTCAGCTGAGAGTGTTGTGAAGACAGAAACAGTGTTTCCGAACAGGAGACTCATGCTCCTTAAAATGTACTCACGCTGGGAGCTTCTTCTGGACGGCTGCTGTCAGACTGAAGAAAGTCCAGGAACCTGTGAAGGGAAGAGCTGGGAGTCTTCACTGGTCTCACCATCACTTCCCTTCTCAATACAGCCAGTCCGATCAACATGGACTGACTTCAATAGACCCCAGAGAGACCAACCACGAGTCCTCCCACCATCCTCATGTGGATCATTCTCCTGTTTCTTCAGGAAATTCTACTGAAGCCTAATGTTTGGAAACTGACTGCTCTGTTCAATTCAGGGCTGCAAAGAAAACCAGACTGATGGAACAAATGAGAAAATGTTCTGTATTTTCAATCAGACTGGATTTCTTCCCCTGAGCAGCGACTTGGATTTCCCTCCGTCTCACTTGATTCTTCTCACAATGACCGCAACACCACCGAGGACAGATCTGCTGACAGGAAACTGGAGAGTCACATGCAGATGTGACAGATGTGACAGATGTGACGGTGGAAACTTCCTCTTTGGGTTTCATGTCAGTGAGTTCAAAGAAGAAACAAACATGCCGGACCAAACGTCACACTCCTGAGACGTCGTCAGCGTGTGGCTCGAGGAGGACTGACCTCTGTGATGCTGGAGCAGCTGCAGCGGCGAGGCCGTCTGGACACCACTGACCTGTGACCTCTGACCTGCTGTGGTCACGTTGCAGGCTGCAGGCTGGAGACAGAGCCGAGGGCCCATCGTCTCCACTGCTCGAGTCTGAGGGAGGAAGGACGTCGCGCTGAGTAAAGCACTAAGACGCCACAATCATCCAGACTGCAGCAGGAAGCCAACACAGTCACACACGTCTCAGTCTGACAGGCTGGGGGACAAAGAGGACAATTCACTGCAGTGACAGCACCATGCTGTTCTAACAGCAGCACGTCGGGGGTTTAATTCATGGAAACCACCTGGATTATTGGCATCAACATTGAAAAAGAGAAAATGAAGACATTCTTAGCTCCTCCAGTGGAGTTTTGCAGACTCCTGCTTTCCTCCTCACTTCTCCCTCCACTGATCTGATGCGACAGTCACACAGGACGAGATCTGAAGTGTCTGAAGGGACGGACGAGGACGTCGCACCGTGTCTGCCGGGCGGCGCTGGGACCCGTTTCGGCAGCCAGTTGGAGGCGGCGGAGGCTCTCTGGGTTAAGGTGCTGAAGCACAGCATGAACGGAGAACCGCCACAGTCTGCGGATCCCGTCCTGAAGGCAAACTTCTTCAAGACCAGGTCGTCGTTCACACAGACCTGAGAGGGAGCGAGGCACACGGAGTTCAGCTGAGGACCGAGCAGCGAGCGGTTCTCAGAGGGCGGCGCTCACCTTCTCCTGGTTGATGGTCAGGTAGAGCTGGATGGAGGTGCAGTCCGCCTCCGTCTCCACAAACACCGCCTCGGTCTGCGTAGACACTTTTCACACACAGACACACACACACACACACAGACACACACACACACACACACACCAGAGTTAATGTGAGAGGCAGAGCTGTGTGACCAGAGCAGAGGCTGCTGGGAGCTGCTCACCTTTCAGCAGGTTGAGGAGGTACAGCGTGGCTGAACTGTCCCACCGAGCCGACGGCCTGCACAGGGAGACACACACACCACACACACACACACACACACACACACACACACACACACACACACACACACACACACACACACACACACACACACACACACACACACACACGTCAAGACACACACACAAAGGATGAGAGAGGTGGAGCACGGCCCACACACTCACACCAGCCTGGCCTCCTCCTCCTCCAGGACGGTCACTCGCAGGGTGGTGGGTTTGATTCCCGCCAGCTGGAACTTCTTGACGCGGAACGGCGGCTCCGTGAACCGGTCCAGCAGGACTCGGATCCTGTGAGCAGGAGGAGAGCAGGCAGTGGAGGTCAGATTATGCCCCCTGGTGGTCTGCAGAGGGACTGCAGGGGAGTCCGGTCATTTCAACGTTGTCATGGAGTTTGTTATTATGACTAAAATACACACAGATAGAGGGCTGATTGAGAAATGATGGACGGTGCAGAGTTCACAGCTTGGTGGAGGGCGCAGAGGGACCAGCATCCCTGAGCAGAACCTCATTACAGAGTGACCAACAAGATGGGATCAAAAGAAAAAATGATGACTGGAGTGCTGGAACAGGCCAAAGCCATTTTGGAGGTGCTTAATTTCACATGTCTTAAGTTTATTTTTTTTAGTGACTTTTACATTTTGAATTTACAGATTTTGTTCCATTTATTAATGAGTGTTCTAATAAAGTTCAGTTTGTTACAAGTCATACATCGTTCTATTTAATTCTAACAAATAGAACTAACCTATGGGAAAGAAATGTTTAAACTTTGAAACAAATAATTTAAAAAAATAGACTAAATTAAATATTGCATTCTATATCGCAATCGCAATATTGAGGGGAAATATCGCAATTCAATATTTTCCCCATATCGTTCAGCCCTGGTCTGCGCTGCTCCGCCAAGTTTCTCCTGAACTTCTGTTTAAGACCACAGCACCAGGAGGCCCTGGGTCTCCCTCTCAGACCACCGTTTATTTTATTCTTAAAATCCATTTCTTGGCTAAATTAAGCTAAATTAAAAGCTGCTCCACCGCCGCTTTCTGATAAAATAATGGTGCCTCCGTCTTTTGCCGGAGGAGGCGTAACCCCGCCCCCTGGACCTGACGTAGTCGATATGGGGCCAGAGCCCTGATCTGGGGCTGATCTGGCCCAGCAGAGAAGTGGTGCCTCGAAAGCCCCGGTTTTTGGGAGCCGAGGCCAAGGCCACGGTTGGTGCAAACACCAGTTCAAAGTTGGGGGCCGGCCCCGATTCGGCCCGGGAGCCAGTTTGGTCGCAAGGGGACTTCAGTGTCCCGGAGAGAAAGCCGGACTCATCCTCACTGGCCGCTCTGTGCTGCTGGATCTCACCGATCTGGAGAGATGATGAGCTGCTCTCCGTGGTCCACAAGGAAACAGGCCACTCTGGGCGCCAGCGAGTCGCTGATCAGGAACTGCACCGCGGCTCGACACCAACGCTTCATTTCCGTCCAGAAGACCACGCACAGCTGAGGGGAGGCAGCAACACACACACAGGAGACGAAGGACAACACACGTGTTTGCATACCAGGACTGGACTTCAATAGAGGAGGACAACGGCCTTCTGCACTCATGTGAGGATACAAGAAACGATCCCCGTTGACAATGTGCCTTTATAGATTAGATGTTGAAGTTCATCTTGATCAGTTCTCATGTTTTCATCAGGATGGATGATAAAATGGTACACCGTCTCACCGACCCTTACTCGGCACAGTTAGATGGAGCTAAAGTAATCTGACTACATTTCAACCACATAAACAAATCAAACCTTTTTAGCGGGATAAAAGAAAAACAGACATTCTGCAGGACACTGCTCCTTAATCTGCTCACAAAACAAATCTGATGCTTTAAATGAACACGCTCCACCAGGAAGTGAACTTCAACCCTTTTCTCAAAGCCTCTCAAAGAGTTTCCAAACAGCTTTCCACATGTCCAGCTTGGGAGTTTCAAACAAGTTTTACTGTTTAAAAAAACAAAAACCCAGTAATGACACTACATTTGATTACCCTCTCCCAGAGCTCCGCCCCCTGCAGTCAGAGCCCCGCATCTGCAGTCTGAAATTCCATCAGATTAATAAAAGAATGTCCACAAAAACAGATTCTGCAGAGTGAAGCCTCCTCCAGCTGAGTCCCTGGAAATAAAGCCTGTCTGCTGAACATGTGGGTGATGCTGCCGCCGCTGGCGCACCTGTCCTTCCTTGAAGGACGAGGGCTTCGGTGGGTCCTGCTCCTGGGTCCAGTCGTGGTAGAAGAGGTTCATCTGATCCAGCAGCTGCTCGCACTTCTCCATGGTGTCATCCACTCGGCCCCAGAAGCAGCCTGGACTGTCCACCTGCAGACCCAGGCAGACCTCACACTGCACCTGGCTTCTCTAAACACTGAAGGGCAAATCTCCAGCACTCCACCCAGCAGAAGATCCATCCTCCTTTTCAGAACATTCACAGAGATATTCCCTTTTAAACCATCAAGAGCAAAAATTACTGCAAAAGTTGAGGTGAACATTAATAAAGTATAGAAATGGACTTTAAGGAGAATGAGAGGGGGACAAAAATCTGACGAGTTCAAGAAAGAAGGGTGGGCACATTATAACGAAGAAAGAAACGGAAATAGTATTATATACAAAAATAATAAGTGGAAAAATAAAAGAAATGCTGTGGATTTTACAGTGAGGATTACAATTACAGTTAACTTAGATCTTCAAACAGGGCTAGCTTAACAAGCACCTAAATGTGAAAATATAGGAAATACTGAGTTCTGCGACGAGAAATGTTACCTTCAAAATGGAGACTTTCTGCATTTTACCAGCGAAGACGGCAAACAGCTGTCTGGAATCTGGAAACTGTCAGAATCTTCACAGCGGGACTGGAACACCTGCGGACGACTGCAGGAGAGAACAGACAAGTGGCGGGAAAATGACACGGCCAGCTTCAAGTTAAAGCTAGCAGCTAGCCACGAGCTAAAGGCTAGCCGCACAGCTAACAGCTAGCCACAGAGCTAACAGCTAGCCACGAGCTAAAGGCTAGCCGCAGAGCTAACAGCTAGCCGCAGAGCTAACAGCTAGCCACAGAGCTCACGTCAATGTTCGGTTGGAAACTCCAAAGTTGACCACAGAAGCACAATAACGTGAAATTGTTTCCTGTAACATTTCAGCTGCTTCTGTGCATTTATTGTGTGACTTCAGTGTGAAAAATTAAATACCTGACTGTGCCTTGTTGAGGGACAGCTGGTCCTGATAGTCACAGGGAAGCTAACGCCGGCTACAAACTAACGTTAGTTCTTGATCATATTTTATATTTTAAAAAACTACTGAGGACCGAAACTGCGACAAGTACAAATCAATACAGAAATATAAAGGTGGTCCAATAAATCATGCAAAATATATTTTTTCACGTAAAAAAAAACCCCTAGAAAATGTGACAAAAATATGTATTTATTTATTTTTTCATTTTCACTTCGTTTGATTTATTTATTTGGTGGTAATTTTTCTTATCTTATTACTTTTTAATGCATTTACAGAAATGTAAAAAAGAGACACATAAATAAATATGCCTGAAATACGATAGAGGAAGAAAATGCTAGTCAGATGAAAATGAAATATGGAAATGTATGATTTAGGGAAAAGAAAATGTGAAAGTGAAATAATACAGAAATAAATACAGGCATTTAAAATTAATGAGGAAGGAAATAAAAAATTGCCCCAAAAATAAATAAATTAGTAAAAATGTTTAAAAAAAAACTTACATTTTGATTCACATTTTATAGGCTTTTACATAAAAACAATTCTTTTGTATTATTTATTGGCATATTAATTTATTTACTGAGCCATTTTTATTTCTGTATTTTTAATGGAAGGTTCCGTTTGCCATATAACACAGACACATTGACATTCATTAGTAGACCTTGGCCATGGATAAGTTGACTCATAGATGTATATCAGACAGATAAAAATACAGACTAAACATGGTGTACCTCAGGGATCTATCTTCGGCCCACTCCTCTCCATCTGATGTAGAAATAATGTTAGAAATTACATCATACACAGTTTTTTTTTCAATGACAATTATTTTTTTTTATCACAAAAACTCATAATTGATCTCCAAAAGAAGTGAGATGAAGAAATGGTTGAGGTCACACTTGTTTTTTTTAATTTTTAGATACAAATCTTGAAATGTAATCAAGGAAAAAAAGACTGATTAAAAATTAGGATTAGGAATAAATGGATTTCATTGTCCCCTAAAACGTGGTTAAATATTGTTTCTAAAGGTGGCTGATGGAGGAGATAAAGATGTCCACATGGTTCTGTCATGACCTTGACTTTTGCCTCAATCTGAGCAGTCATCACTCCTGTTCAGAGTTCTCGGGCTCTTCTGGACGTCAGAAGAACTCAGGAAACAAACTATTTTCACTCATTCTGGGCCTGGAACATCGTCGTTACAGTTGGAAGAAATAATGAATTGAACTGGAACAAACTCTCTTTTGGTTTGCTACACTCCAGTTCAATAAATAAAAATGATCTATTAGGAATATTGAGTGGTGGCTTTATTAGTCAAGTGTGTATTGTTCATGTTCTGTATGCGCTGTATTTTTGTGACGAGAGAGAGAGAGAGAGAGAGAGAGAGAGAGAGAGAGAGAGAGAGAGAGAGAGAGAGAGAGAGAGAGAGAGAGAGAGAGAGAGAGAGAGACCACTTCTGATGTCTGTATTTTGAGATGTTGTTCATAATCATAAATGACCAAATGTTAAAAAAGCTAATCTTGTCTGATGTCCTGATATCTTCTTCATTTGTCGCTTTACACCCTCATGACAGGATTTCCTCAGCTAAGAAGAGGAAAACATTTACCGGTGTTAAACTATTGGTTCTTCTTTTAATATTCAGACTGGGAGCAATAAAACCACGACTGAAGTTTGACTGGAGAACAGACAGTGCAGCCAGGAGTCACAGACGGGTCAACACAGCCACTCTGATTAAAGTCCATTCCTTTATTTTGCTGCTACAGTTATCTACCTATCTGTACAAAAGTGTTGGAAAACTTATCAGTCCAGTGATCCCACTGTAAACAGAACGCTTCACAAGAAATGTAGAACAGGAGAGTTCCTGTCTCCGGGTGAGGGCCGAGGCCGAGGCCGTCCCGAGAGGAGAGGACCGCCGGCGCTTTCACAGCTCGCTCCGTCTGAAGACATGAGGCCGTTCCCCTGTCCGGACCGCCGTGGAGCCCTGCTGACTGGGAGGAGATCACACCCATGGATTCATGCACGGCGTGAAGGTGGAAGGAGGCTCAGCCCTCAGCTGCTGCTTCTCTGTTCCACTCCTGCGCCAGCCTCCTCGTTGCTCTCCTCCTTCCTGTTTGGACTTTGTGAGAGAAAGATTCCTGAACTGCCTGTTTTCCTTTAGGCTGCTGTGACTGGAGACGTTTCCCCAGCAGGTTCACCACCACTTGGATTTTGATATATTTTCTGATGTATTTTCTCAGAACTTTTCAATATTTTTTCTTTTTGATGGATTCAGATGTTTCTGCTGTTAAAGCATGATGAGTTCCATCACTCAGTCCCATGGAAGCAGAGACTCGGGGACTCGACCAGAGAAGCGTTCTGTGACTGGAGCAGAGAAAAGATCTGCTTCCAGCTCAGAGAGAACCCTGTTCCGACAGTCCTGTTTGTCTCCACATCCTGCTCTAGAACTACCAGCAACACCGATGAATGAATCTATCATCACTCATCCACCTGGATCACAACACGGTCCGCACTATTCCAGCGAGCTGTGCGTTAATCTGCGTTAGCTGGCAGCTTTCACAGCGTGTCGTGTTCCCGGTGAACTCAACACGGCGGGACTCATCCCGTTGAAACAGAAACATGTTCAGCTGTTTTCCACTTTCAGATTGATGCAAGTGACAAAAAGACCAAAAACTAAACCCGACAAAAAACAGTCATTTGTGTTCCAAAGCATGCAAAACGTTAGTCGTTTTCAGATATGATCTGAAACATTCAAACGTGAGAAAGCAGAAGCATCAGTGGTTAATACGTTTTAGATATCTGGCCGTTAGCTGCGTTTGACATTGTGAAAGCAGAAGGTAGAAGCTCTTTGACGGTTTCCACCATCTTCCAGACACTTTGCACAAATAACACACACTCTGAACACGGTGTGAAGACACCAGGCCACTGGGAGGAGCTGAACACACGACGTCTGTGTTTACACTCACGTCCAGCTTCTCCTGTCTGTAATAGCTGCCTCCTTTTAGCTTCCTCTTTTGTCCTTACTCACAAAATTGCACTCCCACACACACCGATGGACTCTGAAAGAGCCAAGTTAACACATTCAGTACACACACACACACACACACACACACACACACACACACACACACACACACACACACACACACACACACACACACACCTGAAAAACTCTGTGGTGTGACACACTTTAACATATGAGAGGATTATGAAATATGACCTTCTTAATGAGTTTTTTTTTACTTAAGAGGCTTTTTGACTTTACACTTATCGTCTCCTGCCTTAAAGACGTCTCTACGTGAGTGAAAACATAATGTGGCATTCTGACGACGTTGTGAACAGCAGGGTGAATGTTTGAACATGAATGTTAAAGTGTGTGTCTTCAGTTGTGGATTAAACAGAGTGAGTTCTGATGGGAGTCCTGCTCGAGCTGCTCTGACCTCCATGTCTCCACACACTGCATGCCAGAAGGTGAGAGTGTGTCACACACTCCCGTTTCAGGACGAAAACAAAACACAGACTGGTGCTGCACGGGCTGCGGCGTGTTAGGAGTTTACTTTACAAAACAGAGTGACAGGAGCCTTGCTGTCAGGCCTGATTCCAGCTGCGTCGCGTGGACGTCCTCCTGGAGCCGGGCTGACGAGGACGCAGCTGCGGAATCAGCCGGAAACGACTAAAGTGCAGTTCAACGTGGGTCTGTAGAACGTGACAGTGTTCTGGTCTGTTTACTGCAGTTTATGTACCGAATCACAAGAAAACAAACAACGGAAGAGCAAAGTGCTTCTCAAATAAAATACACTATGTACACAGCAAAAAGGCACTGGCAAAATATATTAAGATCTAGTATAGTGAGCTAGTTAATAAACTTCTTTTGAAAATACATTTTTCTCCTGTCGAGATGTTTTCACACCGAGTCAGGATGCGGACGACCGCGGGAAAACGAGCCGACTCCATCCTGGGAGGAGGGTTTCAGTGACAGATCAGCAGACTGGAGTCACCGAGAGGCTGGAAACTGCTTTTCTTCCTGCTGCGACACATTTTCACTTTTCACTGCCGCCTCCTGCTCAACCCTCAGCACTTCACAGCTTCACAAACAGTAATCACTTCATCTGAAATGGCCAAAAACCTCCATGAACACAAGCTGTTGTCATTCTGGACAGAAAAAGTTGACCTTCTCATCTTGTAAAGCCTCACTGGTCATCATTTTTAATACAGCAGAAAGCAGAAAGCCAACATCACTGTCTGGTTCTGCCAGAGGTGCAAAATAAAACTCATTTCCTTTTTCCACTTTTGACCATGTGCTGAGTTTTTCTGAAATAGAACATAAATGAACATAAATGCTGTGAAGAAAGTCAGAAAAGTGTCTGAGAGTCTCCACAGCCACAACACTGGAGCTTCGCTTCAAGCTCATCTGGCCAAAGTGGAGATGGGAGTAAGACACTCCTGACAAAAAGGGGAATGTTTGTTATTTACAGAGACTGCAACGAGAGTGAACATAAAGAAATGAGAGTGTGCAGAGGATGGTTCGCTTGCTCCCTGCCTGTTCGGTGGAGAGGGACTCATCGGACTCGGTGTGAAAAGATCTGAAGGCACAATAAAACCTGGGGCGACATTCAGGAGAGATACCTGTGCAGTCAGTCAGTCCTGTCATGTTGACACAAGGAGACACAAAGGAGTCCAAAAGGGAGGAAACGTGCTGCTCACAGCGTGAAGAGAGAGAGAGAGAGAGAGAGAGAGAGAGAGAGAGAGAGAGAGAGAGAGAGAGAGAGCGAGCTTGGGGGTGGAACAGGAAGCTGCCATAGCAGGAACAGGCGTCTGCACTCGCTGGCTGACGGGACGAACGCAGCAGGACAACGTGGACCCGGAGCAGAGTTTTAGGAGTTGGCAGAGGAGGCTC
This sequence comes from Salarias fasciatus, assembly GCF_902148845.1. Taxonomy (NCBI): domain Eukaryota; kingdom Metazoa; phylum Chordata; class Actinopteri; order Blenniiformes; family Blenniidae; genus Salarias; species Salarias fasciatus. Next base: position 1,293,052 of record NC_043751.1, on the reverse strand, counting down.
TCCGGCCGGGGGGCTGCTCAGTCCATTCTGACGGGCTGGTGGTCTCGATGGGGTCGATCTGAGGGAAGACCACGAAGCACAGCCTCTGGCCCACGAACGTCGCCTTCTCTGTGGGCAAAAACACGCCACAGGTTACAGACAACACAGAGCAGTGATTTAGGCTTTATTGAACTGGAAGTTTTATAAACCTTTGACCGCAAAGTATTCTGTGAAGTTTTTCACAATGAATCGGTGTGATCAATAAACATTTTGCATTCTGTTATTTCAGTCATGTTTCCCTTCATGGAAAGTGTGAAACCCCGTCTGTTTCCTTCCAAAGATGCATTTCTTCCCCCAAAGTGTGAATGATTGTGGAAAAACCCTGAGATGACATGATAATGGGAGCGATGGACTGAGTTTCATCATCTTTATAAAGGAAACGCTCAGATCACAGCCTGGAGTGGTCACCTGTTGATAACGGGTAAAACAGAAACCAACACACCTGTATGAGTCGCCTGAGAAACCTGAGACACAAAGCCCTCATGCACAGGAAGACCTGCCTCCGACACTGGTTCAGGTGGAGGTGCTGACCACCTGCTGACTGGGACTGAACATGTCTCCCGCCGCTGTTAGTGGACAGGGCGTCTTTCTGTCCTCCTTCCTGCACGTCACCATCAATCAGAGAATCTGGAATCAGCTGTAACTCACCGATGAATTTGTAGATACACCGGGGCTTTTCCTTCCAGTGGACGCCCAGGAAGTAGACGGGTACGCCGGTGAGCATGATGACCAGGCCCACGCCGCAGACCACCGGCTCGGAGTACAGACTGAACCCCAGCAGCAGCGCCCAGAACATCAGGTAGCACACGGGGACCAGGAGGTTCACCTGGCGGACGGAGGACAGGCGGGTCAAACGGCTGCAGGGTCAGCGAGAGGTCAGCGCGAGGTGCCCAGGAAACCTTGATGGGGCGGAAGAGGTTGGGCTTCTTCCAGCGGTAGTACAGCAGGCCGGCGATGGTCACCCCGTACGACAGGTAGTTGATGAAGGACACGTAGTTGATGAGGTTGTGTGTTTCTCCAATGCAGAGTATCACGATGGTGGCAATGCACTGAAACACAGCCAGACAGGAGAACATGGCGACTCTGAGGGAAGAAGTGGCGGATTCCACAGTGAGTGCGTACGTACGCAGACGAGCAGGGCGGGGATGGGGGTGCAGTTCTTGTAGTGGATCATGGCCAGCAGGCTGGGCAGGTGACCCTCCCTGGCTCCGGAGAAACACAGCCTGACGGCAGACGGAGGGTCAGCGGCGGCGCCGAGACCACGTCCACAGAGACCCGGGTGCCGCACACTCACCTGGACGAGGTGAACAGGTAGCCGTTGATTCCTCCGAAGGTGGACAGCGCCACAGAGATGGGCATGATGACGGAGAAGACGCCGAGCAGCTTCTCACCGAACGTCTGGACCAGACGACAGAGAGTCAGGATACGGCTCCGAACCGGACCATGGATGTGATGATTAGGATCATGGACCTGCGTCATGGGCAACTCAACCAGACCCTCAACCAGACCCTCAACCAGATCCTCAACTGGACCCTCAACCAACCCTCAACCAGACCCTCAACCAGACCCTCAAACCAGATCCTCTATCCTACAGACTAACACGCACTGAGCACCTTCCAGACGAAGCGTTAGTGCACGGCCGGGGGAGTGTTCCTGAGTGCTCAGCTAGCTCAGCTAGCTCAGCTAGCTCAGCTAGCACACAGCCTGGATCAGGAATGAGCAGCTCTCATCATGATAACGGGCAGAATGCCATGCTTTCAGTGACATGGATATCCTCTCCAGATATGCCAAATGAGCTTTCTTCTCTGAGAAACTGGACGACAGAAAGCACAGAATGGAGACGAGGGCACAGAGACGGGTCATTCTACAGAAAACAACCTTTAAAAATCCTTTTGTCCTTCAAATTTTATGAACCCAGTAATAGTGCAACATTATCTTAGCTTATGTTTAATACTCAAAGATACTGACCTTCATGATATTTACTTTTTATTTGTTCTTTCCAACCTCAGCAGGGAAAGGTCACACAAATACATTGTTCCATTTTCATTCCGGCACCTCTGGAAGGATCCCTGCTCGATTAGCCACCATCTGTGACCACTAGATGTCCCTGTATGACCACAGAAAGCTGCTACACTGCATGCTCATTTAAATCCTGGTGTGAGGTGTCATTCTAGTCCATCACCAGAAAAACATGGAAAAAAACAAAAGTGCAATGTGTGTGTGAACACACAGTTAAGCTCACTTTATAGAGGATCTTTGTAAATCAGGCTCACCATGTTTTATCCGAGTCCTGAAGGATCAATAATCTGCAGGATTATGACATTCTTAGTTCCCAGCTCACACGATTCCTTTCTCAACAAGCATCTACCTGTATGAGTGAGTTTTTGTATTTTTAGTAAATGCTTTTTTTTCTCGAGACAAAGACTCATTTTTGAAAGATCCAAATGTCAGGAACCAAAAAAGAGATACCAGCTGAAAATGTTGCACAGGGTTATTTGGGCTCAGTGACCTTTTCATGTCAGCTGTGACAGACTTTCATCCAGAACAACCCAGACCAGTGTCTTTAAGGTGAAGGACTGAGATACAGAAGTACTTCAGATAAAACTGTCGAGAGACGAGTCCATCATTAAACGTCTGTCATCCTGCTTTCGTGCAGTGGAATTCTGGGAGTTGTGGCTCATTTTGCTCAGGACAGTGAATATTGTGCTGTCTGTGTCCAAGCTGCGGAGCGAGTGTACAGCCTCTCACGCTTCCACCATTACTCACTACAGCCACGGCGTTGGAGGACAGCAGCTCCTCGGGCGACATGGACGAGAAGTAGGCGATGTTGGTGAGCGTGTACACAAAGGTCACCAGTGGGATGGAGATGTAGATGGCACGAGGAAGGTTCCTGATGGAGGCCGCAACGGCACGCCATGCACAGACAGGACGGTCAAAAGCAAGACGACATGCACGGAAGATGATCACAGTCAACACCAGCTATGAGAGGAGCGCTTTCAATGACATGTCTGAAAATGTAAAAACATGCAGCTGTTTCTGCAGGTCCACCATCACAGAGCTCAAACATGGCTGTCGAAAGATTCAGTTCCTTAATTGGGATTAATCGCAGAATTCCCATAATAAATCACAATTATCTGTGTTTTGAATTGCCGATTTAAAATTTTGTTGCTTTGCATTTGAAGGTACATTTAAGCCCATAACTGAAAGCTTTCATCAGTTCCTCTAAGAAGTACTGATGCAGTAATTTCAATGATTAACTTAAATTCAGCCAATCTCTCAGTCTGTCTTTTGGTTGTGGAGGCAACAACTGGGGTCTGGAGGAGTTCAGGAGGCCATGGAGGAGGACGGACAGTCGGCCTCGAAGAAATTCTGGCAAACCGTCCGGCGCCTCAGGAGGGGAGAGCAGGTCTCCACCAGCACTGTTTACAGTGGAGGAGGAGCTGCTGACCTCCACTGGGGATATTATTGGATGGTGGAAAGAATACTTCGAGGACCTCCTCAACCCCGTCACCATGTCTTTCATGGAGGAAGCAGAGGCTGCCCTTTGTCACCGGTTCTGTTCGTCATTTTTATGGACAGAATTTCTGGGTGCAGCCCGGAGCCAGAGGGAATCCGGTTCAGGCACCAAGGCGCCCTGGCCCCAGTGGAAGAGTTGAAGTATCTTGGGGTCTTGTTCACGAGTGGCGGATGGATGGAGGTGAGACTGGCCGGCGGATCAGTGCAGCGCCTGCAGTGATGCAGTTGTTGTATCGGTCCGTTGTCGGAGTACAGCCGCTACTCCTCCACATCCAGAGGAGCAGCTGAGGAGGCTTGGGCACCTATTCAGGATGGATGCCTCCCTGGCGAGGAGTTCTGGACATGTCCCACCGGGAGGAGACCCCGAGGAAGACCTAGGACACGCTGGAGAGACTATGTCTCTGGGCTGGTCTGGGAACGCCTTGGGAGAGTCCGGGGACAGGAAGTCTGGGCATCTCTGCTGAGACTGCTGCCCCTGTGACCCGGTCTTGGATAAGCGGTAGAAAATGGATGGATGGATGGATCAACCAATCGCCATTAAGCATTTTATTTGATCACAAATAACAAAATCACATGACTGCACAGAATTCACAGAGACCGGCTGAATTTAAATTAATTTTTGAAATTACTGCGTTGCAAATTCCTGGAGGGACTGATTTCTAACCAGAGTGTCTCATTAAGGAATCTAATGAATACAAAGACAGAATTTCTCTTTTGACTTTTTTGGAGTTTCTTCCAAAATAAAGTGCCATGTAACTTAATACAATGTCTACTTCATACACAGTTTTCAAATTGAAAAATTCTGATTATTTGCAATTAACTTTCACAGCCACAAGCAGAAACAGGAGAAGAAAATAAAGAACATAAAATCATTGACTGAAGTGTGGAGAAGTCCAGCTCCTGCCCCTTCATCACTACCTGGCCTTCACTCTCTGTTTCAGTATCACCTCCCTACATCAGCACTCGTATTATGCATTAACCTGCAACAGGCAAGAGAATTAATTGATTCATTATGTCACTTCATGGTGCATTTACAGCACAATTCAAGCTGCAGGTTTTCCTGTCAATATGAGCAGATCCCTCAGTGAAACCCATATAAAGGTCAGCTAAACTACCTCTTCATCTTCAGACAGTCCATAAACACACTATCAATCACTAAACAACACATTCCTATGCTCCTGCAAACCACCAAGCTTCTCTTTCTGTGTATTTTGTAACCAGATCTGGCCACATGCAGTTCACCCTTTAACCCTAACCCTATGAAGTGGTTCATATTTACCGTCTGGGCTCCACCACCTCCTCCGTCACGTAGTTGAGGAAGTTCCAGCCGCTGAAGGCGAAGGACGCCTGCAGGAAGGCCAGAGCGATCTGTCCCACAGATGGCGTCCTGTCCAGGGAGAAGGCCACCTGAGGAGTCAGGGCCTCGTAGTTCCCTGCAGGAGGAAGCAGGCGGCCGGCGTTAATGGGCCCGGGCTTTGGGCAGCGGCGGGGCTTCAGGTTCCAGCTGGGAGATTTACCATTGCAGATCTGAACCAAACCCACGATGATGATGAGGCCCAAAGCCATCAGTTTCCCCACTGTGAAGACGTCCTGGATCCTGGTGGCCATCCGAACGCTGGAGCAGTTCACCCAGGTCAGCAGCACTGACGAGAACACGCACACACACACACACACACACACACACACACACACACACACACACACACACACACACACACACACACACACACACACACACACACACAATAAAAGGTCAAGTGTGGAAGAGGGTAAAAGTTTCTTCATCTTGATTCATAAAAAGCTGTAACTGTCAATTATTCAGCAGTAGTACTGTTCTTGTGCATGTGTATGTGTGTGTGTGTGTGTGTGTGTGTGTGTGTGTGTGTGTGTGTGTGTGTGTGTGTGTGTGTGCATGTGTGTGTTGTCTTCCATAATTTCTTTCGCTAAAACGTCACTGTCAGTCTCTTAGTCCTTACCTCCAGCTGTCACTTTCACTACTGCTTGACAGTTCCCTCCTAAACATACTACAGTATGTCTGTAAACCTTCTAAATGTTCACTAATCCATCAGTGTTGAAGGGCTTTGGATGTGACCAAACCTCTCGTGAATTACAACAATTAATTGGAGACTCTGTCTTCAGAATTATTTCAGATCCAAAAACAACTGGAACATCTTTTTACATTACTTTCAGTCCAAAAATAGCACTCAAACGTCTTATTGGCTTCATCAATCAGTCATAAAATGTGAGCCGATCTACATGTATGATACACATTTAGAGAAATGCAAAGCTGTTTAAATTCTGTTCTAAATTCTTGATAAACTCCTTCAAGCTCAACAGTGACGTGCTGGTGGTGTAGACGCTCTGAGATTGACTCAGTAACTATCATCCAATAGTTCTGGAACCGAGCTGATTAACTCAGAAACAAGAAGCAACATATTGTCTGCATAAAACAAAGTATTCTGTGTAAAGTTAAACATTTTATTCCACTAAAATGAAGATTTGAGATGAGTAGCTGCAGCAGGCGGCACTATAGCTCGATAAAAAAGCCCTGGTTTCCTCTCCCAAGTGTAAAATATTGATGAAATGAGACTATTCTGGGTCTTTGTAAAGAATATCTATCCATCTCAGAAATATTTGAGTTATTTCAAAAGAGGATTACATGTTTTATTGTCTTTCAGACGTGGGGAAGATGCTGCCATTTGAAGGACATTGTAAAAATTCTCGTCTCATGACATTTCTGAAGGGAAGAGTGATTCCACCCTGTGGAGACGTCAGCATCTGTGTTAGAAAACCTCCTGAAATATAAGTTTCCATTCTGGAGCCTTCTGGTGTCCTCGGACACTCTGGTGCCGCCCAGCCTCTGAATTTGCTTCTAAACGCCGTCCAGCGAACTGATGCTGAGCAGAGAAGACGGGTCAGCGTCTGTTTCCTGGCTGCCGAGGAAGAACATTAAAAATTGAAGAGCGTTGAGCGTTCGGCTCGGCGAGACTGAGAGTCTGCTGCTGGAAGCATGAACGGCGGAGCCGTTAGCTCGGCCGTTAGCGCAGCGCTAAGCTACAATCAGCTGCCATGAGCCAGCACCAAGCATGTGAATGTGAGATTCTTCCTCTAGTGATGCCTCCTGGGGTCAAATCCTGGGCATCGTGTAATATCCATCTGCTTCTTTTACAACCTGTGTTTGTATATTTTATCATTTTTAGCTTTAATGCTGCAATCAACCAGTTATAATGATTGCAGGAACAAAAGACGCTGTGCTTTAACACACATCATTATTGATCATCTTGAATTTCTAGATTCTGGATTCTTCAGCAGTTTGACAGATCACTGCGCTCCGACCAGCACAAAATGAAGTATAGCAGCAGGACACACTTCGGTGGACGCCGTTCAACAAAACGCTGTGGGGAAGTAAAGAGCGGCTGGAGAGATTTATAAAAGCTGTGGCGGGCCAGGTGAGGAAACGCCTCTCGGCCAGTTCAAAACAGCGAAGAGGAGCTGACAGGAGCGTGTGTGTCACATGTCGCTCAGGCCTGAAGCTCCACGTTTGGGAGGTGAGGTGAAGCTGACACGCCGAGGCAGCGGCCGGTCGCCATGGGAGGCAGGAATGTGGGAAACGGCGGAGCGAGGGAGGGCGTGATTGTTTCACCTCGTCCATCACTGCCAGCGGCTTTGCCCCGCTCTCCCTCAGGACGGCCTCGCTCTCCGGCACAAAGGCGGGCTGTCAGCGCCGCCAGACAAACCACTTCCGTTGCGCCGGGTGAACAAAGCGGTGCGGGTCTCCCCCGCCACCCAGCGAGAGGGAGGGCCGAGCGGCTCACGTTCCGGGACCCGCTCCCAGAAAACAAGAGTGAATGATGGCGTCAGAGGCAGCGGGTCACATGACGGAGTCCCGCCGGGCTGCCGCTACCGGGACGGGGTCAGCGCCGCAAGAGCCTCACCACTGCTGCTTCTGGTTCTGGTTCACTCTGTAACTGGAGGTCAGTGTTTCTGCGTCTCCAGGAAAGTGAAGGAACGTTGCACCAGTTTAAGACTCAGGTTTTATTTTAGCTCAGCAGATTTCCATTTCTCCCTCGACTCTCCTCCTGGATGCATATTTCACTGCTGAGGCTGTAACAGCGCTTACATAAGAGATATTGGACATGTGGAGGCCTGGAGGAGTGTGTGCTGCTGCCTGAATAATGCAGAGACCACACTCCCGATCTCCACTGGGCCCTGTGCTCCGCCCACCGCCGCCAGAGGACAGGAAGTGACTTACGGAGGCAGGTGGCCGACAGCATGCGGGTGGCCATGTACGGCGGGACGCAGTTGGGGAAGACGGGCTGCAGCACGTAGCTGGAGAAGGTGAGGGCGATGACGGCCAGCGTGGTGGGGTACATGATGAGGACGGCGCTCCACAGCAGCAGGAACCTGACGAGTCAGCAAAACCAAGAGAAACCGTCTGCAGCAGCCTGAAACTTTAACAATGACTTTGAATTCAGCTGCTGAACTGATGGCTTGGACTGATGGACGCCTTCAGATGCAAAACAACACCAGTTAAAGCTGCTGTAGGCAGGATTTTGCTAGTCAATGCTAATGTTTCTGTGTTTTCTTTGGATTAAATGTTAGAGTATCCATTGATAATCCTTTAGGAGTGTAGCATAACTGCTCTACCGCGAGGGCGCAGCGTTTCCATCTGTCTCTGTTCTGAGCTGAAAAGGAATCTCGACAGCTCCAGGTATCTTTGACCAATCAGAAGAGCCCCTGAGGCTCTAACCGTGATTGGTCGAGGGGCGTTTGTCGCACGTTCTTGTGGGAGGGGCTTAACTTGCATAAGGGCGTGATGTCAGAGAAAACAGGACAGGATTGGCTGTGCTGGGTTTCAAATCGCCATCTTAGATGGGTCAAATCACCATCTTGCTTAGGTAACCCTAAGCAAGATGGCGGAGATGCGGAATCCTGCCTACAGCACCTTTAAATAATGCAGTTCAAAGCATGTTTAATAGTGATTTACTGTGGAAATAACGCAATTAATGGTGATTAAAAATCTTTTGACAGCTCTAATTAAATACATCATTCTGATGTTTTTCAAAGCTTCTGGAGTGTTCCACAGTGTGATGGGTCTGCTGAGTGCAGCAGAGGCTGGAGGAGTTTCCTCAGCCGGCCCCCACAGATTCATCTACCAGTAACCCCTGCCTCTCAGCCTCTCAGTCTCTGCCTCTGATTTACGGGGGTGTTAAAGAGATGTTCACGGCTGATTTCCGCCGGCGGGGCCGTGTCGGGTGTGATGACAGTGTGTGTGGACGGTGCAGCGGCCGCTCACCCCATCAGACCACCGAAGATCTCCGTCACGTAGGAGTAGTCTCCCCCGGACTTGGGGATGGTGACGCCCAGCTCGGCGTAGCAGAGCGAGCCCAGAGCGGCGATGCAGCCCCCCAGGAGCCAGACCACCAGGGCCAGGCCCACCGAGCCCGAGTGCTCCAGGACCCCCTTCGGGGAAATGAAGATGCCCGAGCCGATGATGTTCCCTGAGGAGAGGGGGGAAGAGGAAGGTCCTGAGAGTCTGAGGGCCTCTGCAGCAGGTTCCCTCCTGAGCACAGTCTCACACACCTTCAGGTCCCTTCACACACTTCGCTTTTTCACGTTCAGCCTGGTTTCTAATCTTCTCACACAGTTTTGTACTAAAATTGAGATGTGATGGAAGAAGGGTGGAGGTTTTTAATCCACCTGTAGAGAACGTGAGTGAACTCATGGAAGCACATGGAGATGAACATCGAGCCAGACGGTCTGCGGAGTCACTGCTGTCAAAGCTCAACAACAGCCGAGCATGTCTAATCAGTTACATCGCACAGACGTTCAGAAGTGGTCCGTTCTGTTGGCAGAATGTTCATTGTGATCCACTGTGACGCGCCAGACCAGAATCACTGCCAGAGGATTATTACTGAACACAAAGAGAACTCAAACGGTCCGTCATGCCCTCCATGTGTTAAAGTCAGAACAGGGTTGGTGGAGCACTGTTTCTGCAAGTTACTTTTAAAAAGAAATTATTAGTTACTTCCTCAAAAAGTAACAAGTTAGTAACTGAGTTTGCAATATTTTAAAAGTTACAAATTACTAGACAACGTAACTAATGCATTACTTTAAAAAACATGCTTCAAAATGTCAAAGAATCTGGATCCCTCTTAATAGAACTTTATGATGCATGTTTAATTATTGATGATCCAACTGAATATATGATTAATGAAAGAAATGGACACTTGACAGAATAAATTACAAACAGGAAACACTACATTAATCTAAATTATTCAAATGTCAGATGTATCAGATTTCATTTGTAACTGCAGATAGCATTTCTACATTTGTAAAAGGATAATAAAACACTATAGATGCCTGTACTTCCATTTAAAGGCTGCCTTTGAATAATCAGGGCTCTATGGACTCTCCACTGCAGTCATTCAGAAGACTATCGTTCTGGCTGTAAGAAGGCCTGACCCCAGCTGGACAGTGACCTCTGACCTCTCGAGGTGTGACTGACTTCACCTTTATCTGCATTCAGCCTCACGTCCTCCTGCAGAACGGACTCCGCTGGGCGTGAAGCCTGTTCTCTCCAGCTGTCAGCTCCCAGCCGCCCCCCCTCCACACACACACACACTCCGTCCAACCACAAAGAGCTGTACGAGCCAGTGAGTTAGAGGATGCAGAGGCCATCAGTCAGCCGGGGGCCGGCCCCTCCCGCCCGGGGCCTCAGTATGCAGCGTGGAGGACCAGCGGATCCGACACATTCAGGCGGCGGCGCTACCAGTCGCACGGCAGGAGGCAGCCAAGTGGCACACACTGCCATTACATAACCAGACATAAATTAACCCGACCGGGCGGCAGAGGTGGGAAGTGACCTACTCACCTCCTGCTCTAACTGCAGAAAGATGTACAGGCTGCCGACTTATCATGCTGAGCAGATCCTGCTTTCCTCTGGCTGCTCTGGCTGGGAATCACCATTAAACCTGATGTATTTTCCATACATTTACCATTAGGACCCATGTAAAAACTGATCAGATACTCACATCCTGTTGAAAACTACTGCAGTCTGAACTGCAGTTCTGGAAAAACACTCCTTTTTCATGACGCTTGACGTGAATGGTTGGTATGTGGGGATGGTTTGCTCTGATTAGGAACACAGTGAATCTCTAAGTACCTGCAATGTTAAAAAAATAAAGAGCAAACCTCCAAAATATCCCATGACTGACGACACTGGAAGGAAACAGCGCTGAAAATGACATTAGCAAGTAAGACTGAATAACATGCTGAAAATCATCCTGAAAACACTGAACAACCACACTCTGCTAGTTCCAACGAACAGGATATTCCACATGAAGCCAGACAGGGGCTGTGCTGTGTTCACACTCAGTTCACTGCAATATTTACAGAGCATCTTCCTCCTCCAACAGACAGACTTGTCTGTACATTAGAATCAGTGTATTTGGGAGATCTATGTCGGTATTAGTGACTGATTTGGATCTTTTGGTGATTTTCTCCTCATGAAGCTCGGCTGACTGTGGAGAAACAGTTTGATGATCATTTTCAGAGCTCTCTGGATCCTCCCTTCTCCTTCGAGTCAGTTAAAGCTGCAACAGCAGCGGAGAATCCCCCTCAGGATTACAGAAACTACTGATGGAGTGAAGCGACTGCACTCAGAGGCCGAGTGCACAGCAGCATCCTGTGATGCTGCGCTGCTCTCCAAACGGCTGAATCAGGGCGGCTTCAGGCCACCGCTGTCCAGGATCTCACTTCATCTGCTCTCATGCTGGAGGCGATGGAGGGCCAAAACATTATAACAATAATAACACACAGAATGGGATGAAAACCAGTCCGAATTTATATATTTATTTAATGCTTTAGAGGTGTTACATTGAGAAAAGCCTTTGATTTTGAACTATACTTAGAAAATAGAGAGCAGTTTGTCCAGATACAGACGGGAAAGAGCCGTTTGAGCAATATGAACCGTGGTGTACCTCAGGGCTCTGTCCTTGGGCCACTAACACTCAATTTGTGTGCAAATGACTTTGAACCCTAAGTGATGTTTGTACTTGAAATGTTCTAATATTGCACTGAAATGAATGGCACAGCTGATGTTTCAGATTTATGCAGTGTAAGTCGTGAAATAACTTTCTAATGACTGTTCCCTAAACGGTTACCATTAATGCTACTCAGCATTCGTCACACTGGTGTAGAAGTCACATTCATTTTCTCTCTGAACTCTTTCTGACGCTGTTTCTGGTTTCATCATTTTGACTGTAAATTCTGCTGTGCAGAGGTTTGCAGAGGTTTTTTTTGTAGTGGAGGATTTTCTGTAGCAGCGCCACACAGCGACACCTTATGGTTCCAGGTTATATCATGATATATCAATTGTATAACCTGCCAAATTAAAAAAGTGTGACTTATTGTATAGAAAATATCAGAGTGAGAGCATCACTGTGAAGCACGGAGGAGGCAGCATCATAAGCCGCGGCTGCTCTGCCTCGTCACACAGGGACACCGAGCGGCTGCAGACGGCGCAGGACCAGCCAAACCATTTCAAAACAACGTCCGATGATTTGGGCGCTTATGGACGCTTGACTGATGGTGAGCCGGGGCGAAGCAGCCGCTCGATCCGGTCTGTGGGTCGGAACCACCTCAGCGCCAAAACAATCAATAAAGACAACCAATCACGGAGGGCATCACACTGCATCGCCAGACATTTCCCATCATGCACCAGGCCACATTTTCCAAACTGACTCTTATTCAATCAGCTGTCTGAGTTTAGGCTGAAGCCTGATGAGTCCAGCAGCCGGTTCTCCGCTGTCCCTGCAGCTGAAGCAGCTGATGGTTTGAGGAGAGAGAACTCCAGAGGAGACGAGAGGCAGACCCTCTGCAGGACCCTCTGCAGGACCCTCTGCAGGACCAGAGCAGACCCTCTGCAGGACCGGGTCAGACCCTCTGCAGGACCAGAGCAGACCCTCTGCAGGACCGGGTCAGACCCTCTGCAGGACCGGGTCAGACCCTCTGCAGGACCAGAGCAGACCCTCTGCAGGACCGGGTCAGACCCTCTGCAGGACCGGGTCAGACCCTCTGCAGGACCGGGTCAGACCCTCTGCAGGACCGGGTCAGACCCTCTGCAGGACTGGGTCAGACCCTCTGCAGGACCGGGTCAGACCCTCTGCAGGACCGGGTCAGACCCTCTGCAGGACCAGAGCAGACCCTCTGCAGGACCAGAGCAGACCCTCTGCAGAACCGGGTCAGAACCTCCATCAGGCTTTATCAGCCCCCCAATGGGCCTGGACTGGACCCTCAGGGACAGTTCAGACCCTCGCTCAGCCCAGATAGGACCCTCTGTGGGCCTGCTTTTGACCCTCGGGCCACCTGTTTGACAACCTGCCCCCCCTCAGACTGGTGGCCCTCCTGTCTGCAGGACAGAAGAGGGGGGCCGAGGCCAGTTCCCAGGTCCTGCTGCTGTTCCTGCTCCAGCAGGCAATGTTGTTCTGCCTGAGGACCAGCAGGAGCAGCAGAGCCAGCAAGAGAACCAGGACCAGCAGGAGCAGCAGAACCACCTGGACCACCAGAACCACCTCAACCACCTGGACCACCAGAACCACCTCATCCATCTGGACCAGCAGGACCACCTGGACCACCAGGAGCAGCAGGTCCACCATGCCCCTCCTCCTCCTCCTGGCCCCCCTGCGGCTCCTGGAGCTGGTCCTCCGGGGGGGTCCAGGACTGGAGAGAGTCGTGCAGGAGCAGCAGCAGAGGCAGGTCTTCCTCCTCCTCTTCCTCACCTATGATGATGGTGCACGCGCTCAGCAGTCCGATCTCCTTCTTGAGCGTCACCCTGTCGGGGCCGCGCTCCTTGCCGTCCTTCTGCGCCTCCATGTCGGCCAGTCCGGGTCCCGTGCTGCTCCCACCGCTCCTGTCCTCTCCTCGCTCCGCATTCATGCACGCTCAATGGGCTGCGCTTGCGCAACAACCTGCCCCTGTCCGGGGTAGAATATTAAATACCCCGGAGCGCGTGAGGCGTTCAGGGACCCCGGGAGGAAGCAGCGCCCCCTCCTCACCAACCGCCCCGCAGGTGGATGAAATGCCCC